>NC_047055.1:60996193-61296193 GCF_011762595.2 Tursiops truncatus | reverse complement strand
TCTGCAGGGTTTTTCTCATAAATTGGTGTTGAATTTTTTAAAAAGCTTTCTCTGCATCTACTGAGATGATCATATGATTTTTCTCCTTCAATTTGTTAATATGGTGTATCATGTTGATTGATTTGCATATATTGAAGAATCCTTGCATTCCTGTAATAATCCACACTTGATCATGGTGTATGATCCTTTCAATGTGCTGTTGGATTCTGTTTGTTAGTATCTTGTTGAGGATTTTTGCGTCTATGTTCATCAGTGATATTGGCCTGTAGTTTTCTTTGTGACATCTTTTTCTGGTTTTGGTATCAGAGTAATGGTGGCCTCGTAGAATGAGTTTGGGAGTGTTCCTCCCTCTGCTATATTTTGCAAGAGTTTGAACCCCCATACTGTTTTCCACAATGGCTGCATCAATTTACATACCAACCAAAAGTATAGGAGAGTTCCCTTTTCTCCAGAACCTGTCTAGTATTTATTACTTGTAGACTTTTTGATGATGGCCATTCTGACTGGTGTGACATGATACCTCATTGTAGTTTTGATTTACATTTCTCTAATAATTAAGAACGTTGAGCATCTTTTCATGTGCCTCTTAGCCATCTGGATGTCTTCTTTGGTAAATGTCTGTTTAGGTGTTCCACCCATTTTTTTTATTGTGTTTGTTTGTTTGTTTGTTTATTGAGTTCTATTACTTGTTTTAATATTTTGGAGATTATTCCCTTGTCAGTTGCATCTTTTGCAAATATTTTCTCCCACTCTTTAGGTTGTATTTCCTTTTGTTTATGGTTTCCTTTGCTGTGCCAAAGCTTGTAAGTTTGATTAGGTACCATTTCTTCATTTTTGTTTTTATTTCTATTGCTTTTGGAGACTGAGCATAAGAAAAAACTGGTATAATTTATAACAAAGAATGTTTTGCCTATGTTCCCTTTTAGGAGTTTCATGGTGTCCTGTCTTACATTTAAGTCTTTAAGACATTTTGAGTTTATTTTTGTGCATGGTGTGAGGGAATATTTTAGCTACAGTGATTTACACGTGGCTGTCCATGGTTTCCCAACACCATTTGCTGAAGGCACTGTATTTTCTTCTTTGCATATTCTTGCCTACTATGTCAAAGATTAACTGACCATAGTTGTGTGGATTTATTCCTGGACTCTCTATTCTGTTCCATTGATCTATGTGTCTGTTTTTGTGCCAACTTCACACTGCTTTAATTACTGTAGCTTTGTAATATTGTCTGAAGTCTGGAAAGGTTAGGCCTCCAGCTTTGTTCTTTTTCCTCAGGATTGCTTTGGTAATTCTGGGTCTCGATGGGGCCTTTTGATGAGCTCCATATCCAGTCTCTCCCCTCCAAGGACTGTAAGTTTATTGTTTTTCATAGTTATCATTGTGATGTTCCTGATTTTCCAGGCTACAACAGAGTTAGGGATACAGAGGCAGGAGTAGATCAATTCTCCACACCATGATCAAACCTGTTGTTCTTACAGAAATTCAAGAATTTTTCTTTAATTAGTGATCCTCAGATTGTTGTAAGCCTTTAGTTTACTACCAGAATACAGAAAAATGTTGATTTTGACTTTCTTCCCCAGTGCTTTTATTAATTGCTTTGGTAGAGAGTTGAATTTTGGGAGATCCTAATTCAACCAAACTGGAAGTCCCCCCATGAGAAAACCATAGATATTTGAAGTAAATCAGAAAAAAAAAGTAATTCTCTCTTTAAATATGGTGACTAGCCATAATAGAAAGGCCTCTGAAATGTGTAATATGCTTAATCAAATGACAAATTAAGTAAGTGACATAAGAGTTCTGTATTTCACTGATTTCTTTAATGGTTATCTTAACTCATTATGGATTAATTATTTATATTAATTTATATTTTCTAATAATGTGTTTTAATATGTTTTATCAAAATTATACATATAGTTTCCACTTACATGAATGTACAGATCATCAGATAGAAAATCAATAAGGAAACACTGGCTTTAAATGACACATTAGATCAGAAGTAGTCTCTCTCTTTCTCTCCACATATATATATTCTGGTATAGAGAAAATAAGATGAACCAATGAAATATTCAGTACAAGAAAAAAAAGAAGATGGTTTTTGGGGTGTATGTCCAATATACATATATGGAATGTTCTCTCTCTCTATATATATAGAGAGAGATAGAGAATGTTACATTCAAAATCAGTAGAATAAACATTCTTTTCAAATGCAGATGGAATATTCTCCAGGATAAATCACAGGCTAATCCACAAAACAAGTCTTGGTAAATTTAAAAAATTGATATCATATAAAGCACAATGTTTTTCCAACCACATCACTGTGAGACTAGAAATCAACTACAAGAAAAGAAATTCAAAAATCACAAACATCTGGATGCTAAACAATATACTACTAAACAGCCAATGAATCCCTGAAGAAATCAAAGATGAAATAGAAAAATACCTGGAGACAAGCAAAAGTGAAAACACTATGACCCCAAATCTATGGAACACAGCAAAAGCAGTTATAAGAGGGAAATTTACAGTGGCACAAGCTTATCTCAGGAAATAATAAAAATCTCAAATAAACAACAGATGCTTACACCTAAGGAAAATAGAAAAAGAAGAACAAAATAATTTCAAAGATAGTTGAAAGAAAGAAATCATAAGATGAAAGCAGTAAAAATTGAAATAGAGACTAAAAAAATAGAAAAGATCAATGAAACTAAGAGCTGGTTCTTTGAAAGGATAAACAAAAGTGATAAGACTTTAGCCAGACTCATCAAGATAAAGAGTGTCCAAATCAATAGAATTAGAGCTTAAACAAATAAGTTACAGCTGACACCACAGATATACAAAGGATCATGGGAAACTACTATGAACAACTCTGTGCCAAGAAAATGGACAACCTAGAAGAAATGGATAAATTTCTAGAGATGTACAATCTCCCAGACTTAACCAGGAAACAATAGAAAATATGAATTACCAGTAATGAAATTGAATCAGTTATTTAAACACTCCCAACAAACAAAAGTCAAGGACTACAGGTGAATTCTACCAAATATTTGAGAAGAGTTAACACTTATTCTTCTAAAAGTAGTCCAAAAAATTAGGGAGGAAGGAAAGCTTCCAGACTCATTCTATGAGAACAATATCTTTCTGATGCCAAAACCAGACATAGATGTCACAAAAAAAGAAAATTATAGGTCAATATCACTGATCATAGATTTTAAAACCCTCAGCAATGTATTAGCAAACAAAATCAAACAATACATTGAAAGGATTATACACCATGATAAAGTAGGATTTGTCCAAGGGATACAAGGATTTTTCAATATCTGTAAATCAATCAGTGTGATTACACCACATTAACAAACTGAACAAGATAAACCATATAATCATATCAACTGATGCAGAAAAAGCTTTTGACAGAGTTCAACATCCATTTATAATAAAAACTCTCCAGAAAGTGGTTATAGAGGGAACATACCTCAACTTAATTAAGACCATGTATGATAAGCTCACAGCTAACATCATACTCAAGAGTTAAAAGCTGAAAGCATTTCCTCTAATATCAGGGAGAAGAGAGGGATGCCAATTCTTTCCATTTTTACTCAAAATAATACTAGAAGTACTAGCTACAACAATCAGACAAGAAATGGGGGAAAGAAAAGGATTGAATTTAGAAAGAAAGTAGTAAAACTGTCAGTGCTCTCAAATGACATAATACTCTACATAGAAAATCATAAAGATCTCATGAAAAAAATTTCTGGTGCTCCCTAATGAATCCAGTAAAGTTTCAGGATAAAAAAATAATATATAGAAATTTGTTGCATTTCTATACACTAACAATAAAGTAACAGGAAGAGAAAGTAAGTAAACAACATAATTTACCATTTTATCAGGAAAAAATACACAGAATAAACCTACATAAGGAGATAAAAGACCCGTACTCAGAAAACTATAAAACACTGAGTAAAGAAATTGAAGAAGACACAAAACAGATGGAAAAGTATACTGTGTTCCTGAATTGTAGTTTTGATTTGAATTTCTCTGATAATTAGTAATGTTGAACATCTTTTCATGTTAATATGACCATATTACTTAAGGCAATCTGCAGAGTCAATGCAATCCCTATCTAAATACCAATAGCATTTTTCACAAAACTGTGACAAATAATTTTAAAATTTATATGGAAACACAAAAAGACCCAAATAGCCAAACACCTTGAGAAGAACACCAACGCTGGACGTATCATGCTCTCTGACTTCAGACTCTACTACAAAGCTAGAGCAACCAAAACAATATGGTACTGGAACAACAAAAGACACATAGATCAATGGAACAGACTGCAGAGCCCAGAAATAAACCCAGACACCTATGTAGATCAATTAATGTATGACAAATGTGGCAAGAATATACAATGGAGAAAAGATAGTCTCTTCAGCAATTGGTGCTGGTAAAATGAGACAGCTACATGTAAAAGAATGACATTTGAAAATTTTCTAACACCATATACAAAAACAAACTCAAAATGGATTAAAGACCTAAATGTAAGCCCAGAAACCATAAAAGTCTTAGATGAAAAGATATGCAGAATGATCTTTGATGTAAATCTTAGCAATAATTTTTGGATATTTCTCCTGTGGCAAAGGAATCAAAATCAAAATAAACAAATGGGACCTATTTAAACTTAAAATCTTTTGCACAGCAAAGGAAGCCATGGACAAAATGAAAAAACAACCTACCGAATGGGAGAAAATAATTGCAAATGGTATGACTGATAAGAGGTTAATATCCAAAATGTATAAACAACTCATACAACTCAACATCAAAAGTCATAATCCAATTAAAAATGGGCAGAAGACCTGAATAGACATTTTTCTATAGAAGACATACAGATGGCCAACAGGTACATGAAAAGATACTCAAAATTGTTAATTATCAGACGAATGTAAATCAGAACCACAATGAAATATCACCTCACACCTATCAGAATAGCTATCATCAAAAAGACCACAAATAATAAATGTTGGCAAGGATGTGGAGAAAAGAGAACGCTTTTACACTGTCAGTGGGAATAAAATTTGTGCAGTCACTGTGGAAAACAGTATGGAGGTTTCTCAAAAAACTGATAATAAAGCCACCATATAATTCAATGATTCCATTCCTGGATATGTATTTGAAGAAAATGAAACATTAATTTGAAAAGATATATGAACCCCAGTGTTTATAACAGCATTGTTTACAATAGCCAAGATATAGAAGAGTCTATTAACATATATATAGATAAAGATATGGATACACACACACATACACACACATGCAATGGAATACTACTCAGCCATAAAAAAAAATCAATTTTTTCCATTTGCAACAACATGGATGGACTTGGAGTGTATTATGTTTAGTGAAATAAGTTAGAGACACATAATGTATGATATCACTTATATGTGTAATTAAAAAAAATAAAACTAATGAATACTGCAAAAGAGAAACAAGCTTACGAATATACAGAACAAACTTGTGGCTACCAGTTAGGGAGGGAAAGATGGGTGACAAGATAGAGGTAAGGGATTAAGAGGTACAAACTACTATATATAAAATAAATAATGTACAAATATGTATGCTACAGCACAGGGAATATAGCCAGTATTTTATAGTAACTATCAGTGGAATATAACCTTTAAAATCTGTGAATCACTATGCTGTGCTTCTGAAACTTATATAGTATTGTTAGTCAACTATACCTCATAGATAAAAGGAAAAAAATATTGGTATAAAGTTATTAATAGAATTTTATTATGAATTAAAAAGAATCCTAACTCTATTATATTCTGATATTGTTTGCTTATACTTGCTCACATTTTTTTCTTTTTTTAACATCTTTATTGGGGTGTAATTGCTTTACAATGTTGTGTTAGTTTCTGCTGTATAACAAAGTGAATTAGCTATATGTATGTATGTATGTATATATATATATATATATATATATCCCCATATCCCCTCCTTCTTGTGTCTCCCTCCCACCCTCCCTATCCCACCCCTCTAGGTTGTCACAAAGCATGGAGCTGATATCCCTGTGCTATGCAGCTGCTTCCCACTAGCTATTTATTTTACATTTGGTAGTGTATATATGTCAATTGCTACTCTCTCACTTTTTCTTGATTGCTATTTACAGCTTTTAGTTTTAGTGTTCGTCTACATTGAGTCTCAGTTTGTTCATTTGCTACTACTTTCATTAAATATTGATTTTATCTTTACATTTTTTTATCTTTACATTTTTTCACCTTAGGTTTATTTTTTTTCCTGTTCTTATGTGAAGTATCTAGTGTATTTTCTTTCAATTTTTCCTTTTTCCTAATGTATTTATTTAAACTCAAAATGTTCCTCTAAGTTATATATTTATTGTCTCCCACAATTTTACTGTATACATAGTTCTCTTGAAAACAGGAAAAAAATATACAACTCATGGTCTTTTTCTCCAGTGGTTTCTAAGAAGATAGTGTAACCAGTACATCAAGTAGAATGCAGTACATTCATAAAATGCAGCAGAAAACATCTTCTTTTTTTTCTCCAAAGCCCTTTTAAACACACTCTCTATGAATAGAGATTGCCATGCTTTTTCTGACAATATTTTGAGAAAAGTTTTTCTTACTATAGTCCAAAAAAATCAGTTCAGTAAACAATGTATACATCTCTGTGTTCTAATAAACAAATCTAGATTTTTCAGGATAAGTGAGGGTCTTGGCAAGAAAAGGTTGACACTATGAAACAAGGTAATTGAAGAGACTTAAATGAAGAAATTGCTTACAAAGTTATGGACAGAATTGAGGTAAATCTTCAAATTATTGCAACCTACAGGTCTAGCAACTGTTGTCATAACTACCCCTAGGACTTAATGGGCAATGAGAGGGATTAATAGTAAGTATAACATGAGACCTCTAGCTGATGAGAGAGCGTCCCAATAGAATCTTTGTCTTCTGTTATAGGATCAAAACCCTGCCAATCTTTGACCAACAGGGAGGGATCCAGAGGAATAAATATGCTGACCTCTTTCTTCTTCTGCTCTGTGATCTCAATAAGGTGCCTCCCATTTAATGATACCAACACAAATCTAGAGGTAAGGGAGGCTGATCAATCCAGTCCAGGTGAAATTACGTTGGAGAATGGATCTATAGATGCAAACAGATATGATCTAGCATACTCTATTTAAAATTGTATTTGCTTTCATCTCTTAGCTTAGGCTGGTTGTAGGAGAAAATCTTAATGTAGAAAATGAGAGAAAGGTCAGCATTTTCTATTTCTTTTCAGTTGTACATCTAACCTACTCTCCACAGCTATGCTAAATACATTTTCCATTCCTTTTGCCCAAGGTATATGTGTATATGTGTCAGAGGGAAAGAGCTAAGGAAAGAAAAGTGGAGTAGGAAAGGCTTTCTTGGCTTCTACTGCCACGGGTTGGTGTTGAAATTCTCTACTTAAGAAGATATTTTATTTTGGCTAATTTATGGGCGCGTTGTGGTTCTTTGGAACTCTTCCATCACTGGGACCTCTCAAGCTACAGTTCTCCCTACTCAGACAGTTCCTTTTGTGGTCCACTCCAGGGACTGTCTCCTCCTTCAGCCTCTATGTATACAGCTGTAACATCTTTCTCCTTGGTCTTCATACCCCTTTACATTAGCTTCTGGAAGAATAACTCTTTTTCATATGGCCCATATATGGTTCATAGGATATGCAAACCTTAGACATGCTCTTCGTGGTAATGCAGTTACATCCAAACCATTGTTCTCTACTGCTATGGAACATTTTAGCCAAGTCTCTTGCACTTTGACTTCTCAAGAATGAGTTATACACTAGTTGAATGTGTCCCTCAAGCTCTAAAACACTGGCATTGAGCTCTCTAAGTTTCCTCTTGAAATTGTTTCACTGGCCTTGATGTAAGGAGAAAATTGCTCCTTCTCCACTTCCCCATGGGAGATGGTGGGACTCTGTACTTCTAATTCCCAACTTTATCAATTATTCTCTCCAAATTATTTTACAGACTAAGATTTGGAATTGAGTGAAGGGTTGCAAACCACCTGATTTGTAACCACCTCATTTGTAAGTCAGGCTTAATTGGCTGAGCTACTTGCTTTGGAACATAAGATAGGTTATTTGCCACTTATTGTCTTAATGCCTCATCCATAACTAAAACAGCAAGTCCCATTATAATGTCTTATAAGCATAGCATGTCATGTAAGAGACATACTGCCACTGTCTACCTCTAACCTTATCTTTTAATATACTCTCACTTGTACAATTTGTTTAATTCACACTCATCTAATGCAATTTCTGGAATGTGCTCTGTTCTCTCAGGCCTAAATGAATTTTTATATGTTGTTTCCTCCTCTTAGATCACCAGTGTTTCCACTTTTTCTTCAAATCACCCTGTCTACCCTAACTGAAGCTACGTGGTCACATTTTTTTTTTCTCTAGTAGCCATTTAGATGTTCCTTTTCATAGGATGCCTCTTTTATAACCTTCAGTCTGATGTAGTCATAAATAGTCTACATTCTCACAGTAATTTATTTTACTCTATTGTAACTTTTAAAAATTTGGATTGAAATTATTTGTTTTCTTATGGGGTCTGCATCACTATATTTTGTGTCCTGCCAGGTTAGTAAAAGAATCTACTTATTACTGAATCTCAGAAGTCTAACAGAGTCCATGAACTACAATAAATGTTTAATAAATTCATTCATTGAATGACTGAATGAGCTGGAATAGTCATAACAATGACTTAAAACATATTATGACAAAACATATATGTGAGCATAAATAAATATATGTATAAAGAATACAATGGTTGAGAAATATATATGAAGAAACTAATATGAACGTGAGAATGGATAAAATTTAAGGAAAGTATTTTAGCTATGTGATCTTGGTGATTCATTTTTGCTCTATTTCCATATTTCTGAAATAAGAATTTTGAAGTACATTGCTGGCTTTCAAATAGTCTTGCTTTTCAAATTTTATTTAACTTTAAAATACTATTTATATTTTTATTTTCCATGGAACACTTTCTTCAAACTAAACCATATTAAGAAGCCTAATAAGAGAATTGATCTTTAACAGTCATTTGAAAACTCAAGTTTGTAGTTTGAGTGGTTATGTTTTGTAATATGTGTTTGACATTCATACAGCAATATACAGGGAAAGAATGAAGAGCTCCTCTATTTAAAGTTGAGAGGGAGAATATGGTGAAGCCTCTAGCACAGTGGTCTCCAACAGTTTTGGCACCAGGAACTGGTTTCATGAAAGACAATTTTTCCACAGACTGGGGAGGGGGGATGGTTTGGGGATGATTCAAGTGCATTACATTTATTGTGCACTTTATTTCTATTATTATTATAATATATAATGAAATTATATAACTCACCATATGGCAGAATCAGTGGGAACCCTGAGCTTGTTTTCCTGCAGTTAGATGGTCCCATATGGGGGTGATGGGAGACAGTGACATGTGAAGTGTGTTGCTTATGTCCAGTCTACTCCATAATCACGTTTTGGTTGCTGTCACTGCAGAAAATCCTGCTTCACAAAAAAAATAGAATTTTGGAAATGGAAGCAGGCTTTTCAGTGCTTTTGTGACAAACTCAGAGTATTTAGCCTTGACTTTAGTCCAGAACAGATGGAGATTTGAAGTTGTCTCAAACATACTTTTTAAGATCACCGTCATTTGTGATCTCAAGCAGTTGATCCTCTTCTAGCACAGACAAAGTCAATTCATCTGGCTTATTCACAAATGGGTCGCGGCCCCATACCTTCCCAGTTTGGGGGTCTTGTGTGGTTGGGAAGTAATGCTCAAGCCCTTTTGAAAGCTGAGATAGGTGATCATGCACCAGCTGGGAGAAGGAAGGTCCTGGCTCAGTCTCTTTCAAAATCTCTGCTATGTTTGAAACATGTCAAAAATCCCAATGTTCACTCATCGTTCCCACAATTCCAGTTTGGCTTTGAATGCAGCCACTTTGCCGACTTAAACACAGTTGTTGTTCTCCCCTGAAGTGACAGATTGAGTTCATTGAGCAGGTTGAATATGTCACACAAGTAAGCAAATTTTGCGACCCATTCTGTGTCACTGAAATGAGCTGCCAGTGGTGACTGTTTTTCTAAAAGAAATCTCTGGAGCGGCTCTCATAACTCAAAAGCTCTGGTCAGGGAGCTACTCTTAGAAAGCCGTCTCACTTCTGTGTATAAGAGAAGATGTGTGTGCTCTGCACCCATCTCCTCACAGAGCTGCGTGAACAGACGTGAGTTAAGGTCATGTACTTTTATGTGATTGATAATTTGAATCACACCCTGAAATAAGTTGTTAAGTTCAGGTGACATTTTTTGGCTAGCCAGCATTTCTCTATGGATGACACAGTGCATAGAATCACATTCAGAAGTGACCTTTTTGACTCGAGTAGTGAAACCAGAAAGCTGTACAGTCATGGCAGCTGCTCCGTCCGTGCATATAACAACACAAAATGACCAATTCAGTTTTCCTGATTTGTAATCATTCAAAGCCTTGAAAATTCTGCAGCTGTGGTGCTGATTGGCAACAAAAGTGCACATAACATAACCTCATGCACATCCTCCTTATAAATATATTGCACAAAAACAAGCATTTTTGCCTTGTCGTCAACTTCGGTAGACTCGTCAACCTGGATTGCACACCATGGTGACTCATTAATCCTCTCTAACAATTTGCCTCAATATCCTCTGCTGTTTCATCAATTCGTCTAGTTATGGTGCTAGCTGAAAGAGAAACATGTGCCACCTTTTGAACTGCATCCTCCCCTAAAAGTTCACAACAAACGTCCTTAGCAGCAGGCAGGATCAACTCTTCAACAATAGTAAAGGGCTTCTTAGCTTTAGCAATGTGGTTAGCCAATAAGAATGATGCTCTCAGTGCAGACACATTTGATGAAGTGGTGGCTTTCAATAACTGCTTCTGTTCTTGTTCATGTTTTTTTTTTTCTTTTGAAAAACTCCAAAGGCTTGTCTTTTAAAGCAGGGTGCTTTGTCTCCATGTGGCAAAGCAGTTTTGAAGGTTTCATGGCTTCATTGGATAGCCGCTCACTACATATTATACAAAGTGGGCTTGGAGAATGTGAATCACTTGTTGCAATGAACCCGTAATTTAAGTAGGACCCTTGGCATTGTCTTTTATTATTTTTTATTTTTTTAAATTAATTAATTAATTTATATTTATTTTTGGCTGTGTTGGGTCCTCGTTTCTGTGCAAGGGCTTTCTCTAATTGTGGCAAGCGGGGACCACTCTTCATCGTGGTGCGCGGACCTTTCACTGTCGCAGCCTCTCTTATTGCGGGGCACAGGCTCCAGACGTGCAGGCTCAGTAGTTGTGGCTCACGGGCTTAGTTGCTCCGCAGCATTTGGGATCTTCCCAGACCAGGGCTCGAACCCGTGTCCCCTGCATTGGCAGGCATATTCTCAACCACTGTGCCACCAGGGAAGCCCAGCATTGTCTTTTAAGTTCAGCTTTCTTTTTGTTGTCAGTCTTAGAGTTTTCAGCTGTCTCATCATTGGGTCTTTCCCCCTTTTCAAAGAAGCTCTCCAGTGATGTTTGTTTTTTACTCATTTTGGCTGGGGTTAGCTTGTGGGCTTACCAAAACTGTGACTGATGCAAGTGCACAATGCCGGAAAGAGGTGCGGATGAAAGTGGTAAATAAAATAATGAGCAGGCGATGAGCAGACTAAAATAAGTGTTGGAGTCTAACTTAAAACCTGCCACCAGATGCAGCTGTACAATTAAAGTACATCAACTCACTTGCCACTATAAAGCCTACCACCAGATGCAGCTTAATTGTCACTTGCCACTCACTGATAGGGTTTTGATATGTCTGCAAGCAATTGATTTATTATGGTCTCTGTGTCATCAAACCTCTCTGCTAATGATAATCTGTATTTGCAGCTGCTCCCCAGTGCTAGCATCACTGCCTTGACTCCACCTCAGATAATCAGGCATTAGATTCTCATAAGGAGCGCAAAACCTAGATCCCTCACATGTGCAGTTCACAGTAGGGTTTGCACTCCTATGAGAATCTAATGCTGCCGCTGATATGACAGGTGGAGCTCAGGCGGTAATGCTAGTGATGATGGGGAGTGGCTGTAAATACAGATGAAGCTTCGCTCACTCATCCGCCACTCACCTCCTGTTGTGCAGCCCGATTCCTAACAGGCCACAGACCAGTACCATTCTGTGGCCCAGGGGTTGGGGACCCCTACTCTAGGATACTCCTAACTTTTGAGAATTATCTGAAGAATTGTGTAATTTCACCATAAAATTCTTAAATCTTCTGATTCCACCAGGGAAGAAGTGATTATTTTTTTATTTTTCTTTTTTAGTAAAAAGTAAACATTTAATATGATAAAAAAACTAATAGCAAATCAATTTTTATAAAAAGTGACAAATAATTATATGCAATAAAATATAATATTACTGCAAAACTGGTCTGATCTTTGTCTTTGGTTACTAGAAAGTGATCTAGGTTCTGTAATGCCTGATAGGAAAGTAATTTTTTTTTTTTGCTTGGGGACTTTGGCCACCAGTCTATCAATGTAATTTATGATGGGGACTTTGGGCTGCTGACTAAAAACCTTTCCCCATATTGATATATATGTGAAATATATACAATGTGATCTCTAAGAGTCATTTGAAAATTTGGGTTTTGAATTTAAGACAGTAGTCATGGCTGATAATATATGTTTGACAATCATGCAATTATACACAGAGGTTACAACTGAAGAAACAAGACTGAGAGAGACTAACTCAGGTAAGGAGCATAAAGTAAGGATAGCAAACATAGAAGCCTGAGAAGTGCTTAAGTATTAGTTAAACAAGCAGGCAGAAATCCAGATTAACTTAGTGAAAATTCAGGTGCCACTACTTAAAATAAGTATGTATTTGGCCACATTATTTAACCTCTGTGTAACTCAGTTTCCATATCAGTTTATTGGCATAATATAAGAAACATTCTCATAGGACACTTAGTAAATGATCAATACAGTTTAATTGTTATCAGTAGCACTATTATTACTATTATCATTCAAAGAGAAGAAAAAGGAAGATGTAGGAAAGAAATGTAAAACCAGTTGAAAGGTCACAGTAGTTAAATAAGAGTAAGAGACAGTGAATACAGATAACTTTTAAAGATAGTTTTAAAGAAAAAGTAAGGAGGAAACAGAGCTGTACCCTGAAGGGAAGTCATGGTTGAACACCATTGATTAGTTTAGAAGATTTATTTGGTTGTTTTAGAGAGATCTGACCAGCTTTGTAGGCTAAGGAAATGTGTAAATGGAAAACAGAATGAAGATATCTAAGACCCTATAGGACTTAATTGTTGCAAGGGATGGGAAATGACAGAGTGGAAGATTAAGCCTGAGACAAGCATTGAACACTTCATTCCCTGAGAAAAGAAAGTTGATAAAATAAGGTAAAGATAGAGATATTTGGGGATCTAAGTAAGGGAAGGCACATAACCTCTCACCAGAAGGACTTGATCTTCCAAGCAACAGATTGTGGTAAAACAAAAAGCACCTTTAGTGAGAGTGAAGGTTTGGATGAAGTTGAAAGACAGAAACAATATGGTCTAATATGGGCTGTATATTTTAAAATACTGGACTGGGAGTTGATGTGAGAGATATTGAGTTTTATAAGGTTACTGGATATATAATTTGATGGAATGGAGAAGTATATATATGCATGCAGAGGTGCTGAAGGATTTTAAGGCAGGAGTCATAAGCACTGATTCTGAAAAAGGAAGCAATGAGAGGGAATGGAATAGGGTAAATGTCTGCTCTGGCCAAAAATATTCAATAAAAGAAATTAGATAAAAAGAGTTTTCTATTGGTTGAGGACACATGATGAAAATGTTAAAGAGCCTTAGAGTGGTGTGGGAGGAAATCACAATTCACTCCCTTTCTTTGTATAGGGTAGTTGGAAGAAAAAGAGGCTAGACAGGAAGATCAGTTAGGAAGCTGTTTTAGTCATCATTTTCTGAGACAGAATTAGTGATGGAAATAAATAGAAAGAGACGTTTTTAAAATGACATTGTGAGGGAAAAAATGTCTATTAAAACTTGCTATATTACATAAAGTTGATAATTGCCATACCATAATTACATTTTAAGTAATTTCACAAAAGCATGTGTGAAAGGAAAGAACATTGTAGTGATAAGTTGTATAATCTATTTTCTCAGGGTTAATATTTAATAATATAAAGTTGACACTGAAATTTATATAGGCAATTCTACATTTTCATTTTTATTTAAATTGTAAGAAAAAATTTCCACTTCACATAAATTCAACTTATAGACCCTCATGGATCTAGGCTTATCAATATTAATTGGAGAAAGCACTTTAAATTTTAATGCAATAAAAATGAATTTATATATAGAAAATATGGGAAAATATTATACTTTAACTTATCTCCATCCTCGCCCTCACTAATTTCTGCTTTTAACATTATCATAACATCAGCAGTATCTTTAATCAGAATGATTACTCATTGTATATTTTTAATAGGGAATGCATATATTATTAATAATGGCTTAAGTTAATTAATTAGAAGCTCTAGCTTTGTCCATAGGTGAACTTCAGAAGTTAACTTCACTATTCTCTCAAAGTAAACATTTATAATTCACGTTGCATTATATACCTCAGTTTCAAAATATTAGGAAACTGTAAAGTCAGGATACAGAAGAATTTCAAGTACTTTTTCAGTCCATACCCTGCCTCAGTATATGACTGTCCTGAATCATGCCAACTATTTCATTCCTATAGAAAAAAGGTTTTCCTTCTTTATAGGCTGGAAGTCTCCTGCTGTATGATAAACTCACAGTTTTTAATCTCTGGTTGCATGAGCAAAAGCTATTCACTACTCTTCATAAAATAGCCATCATTTACCTGAATTCTGTTACTAGAGATATTTGACACAAGATCATAAGGTCAAATATTTTGGCCAAAAATACTTTAAACCAAAACAAAGCAGCATTTATCAACTTTCAGAACAAATGGGCATTTTGGAGTGTGTACTTTGTTACTTGTTTAAAATATTTGATTTGGTGGTTATAGAAAACATGTTCCTAATAACAACTCTTCCTCTTTTTGCATGAGAGCAGAGGGAAAAGGTCACTTCACATGCTGAAATAAACAACAAACTGTAAAGGTACAAACCTGCATATATTTTACTGTATAACCAAATCAAACTTGCCAGAGAATTAATCTGACATTTGTTTAATATATGAATTTTTCAAGTGAGACATGACAACTAGTTATAAGGTAAACAGGCTGCATAATGACTGCCATTCACTTTTATTCAAGCATAGAAAAGCTGAAGCAATTTAAAAAAATAATTTCAAAACTATTGCATGTGAGTAAATTATTATATATATATATTTTTAATTTAACATCTTTATTGGAGTATAATTGCTTTACAATATTGTGTTAGTTTCAGCTGTATAAAAAAGTGACTCAGCTCTATGTATACATATATCCCCATATCCCCTCCCTCCTGCGTCTCCCTCCCCCTCTCCCTATCCCACCCTTCTAGGTGATCACAAAGCACTGAGATGATCTCCCTGTGCTATGCAGCTGCTTCCCACTAGCTATCTACTTTACATTTGGTAGTGTGTATATATCAATGCTACTCTCTCACTTCATCCCAGCTTCCCCTTCCCCTTCCCTGTGTCCTAAAGTCCATTCTCTACATCTGTGTTTTTATTCCTGCCCTGCCCCTAGGTTATTCAGAACCATTTTTTTTTAGATTCCATATATATGTGTTAGCATACAATATTTATTTTTCTCTTTCTGACTTACTTCACTCTCTATGACAGACTCTAGGTCCATCCACCTCACTACAAATAACTTAATTTCGTTTCTTTTTATGGCTGAATAATATTCCATTGTATATATGTGCCACATCTTCTTTATCCATTCTTCTGTCAATGGACACTTAGGTTGCTTCCATGTCCTGGCTATTATAAATAGTGCTGCAATGAACATTGTGGTACATGACTCTTTTTGAATTATGGTTTTCTCAGGGTATATGTCCAGTAGTGTTATTGCTGGGTCATATGATAATTCTAATTTTAGTTTTTTAAGGAATGTCCATACTGTTCTGCATAGTGGCTGTATCAATTTAAATTCCCACCTGAATGTTATAAGGCTAATTTAAGTATAAGATTATGGTTGTGGGAGCTTCTGTAATCATTATTTGATATTAACAGCTTTTCTTGATATCAGGGATAATTTATTCTCGACATTTTGATTGCATTCATGACCACAAATATTAAAAGAAAAAGAGCTTGTATCTAATTCACTGATGGCTGGAGTTGACTATAATCCCCCATCAAATGTGCATTCTATCAGTCCTCTTCCTCCTTCGAGTTTCTTCTTCAAACAATAGCTTCACCTGGTTCCCTACAATCTCCACAGGCATCATGTGCTGGAGGTGTCCAAGTAGTAGAACTCTGGTCCAAGAGGTTGGGAATTTTCTCCTAGAGGACTGACAGTACTATACTCCTGCTGCAGGTGGGAATATCTGACCCAGACCAACTATGTTCCATGAGTTCTTATTGTCAGATTCCCTCTGTCTTCTCTTCTAGTCCAGTGAGTTTTCAGTCTACAATAGTGTGTTTACTCATCATATATTCTTCCAAGTATATTATTTAGGAAATGAATTTTAAACCATGAGTCCTTCAGTATTTCATCTTTTGAAAATCACTGCCATGAACTGTTGAAAATTAAAAACCTATTTTACCAAACTCTCTGTAATAAATGGGATCTTTCTGTTCCCTTTGTATTTCTCCTTCAATATCTCTCTCCTGAGACTCTGGAGATTGAATGCACTAGTTGCCTGAGCTGCATGAATGGCCACTGGTATAAGTAACTTACATGGGGAGAAAGAGAAAAATGAACTCACAGTTAGTATTTAAAATTTATATTCTGACTCATTTTACCTCTAATTGGCTTCTTTATCCTCCACCAAGGAGAATGGTTTTCAAAGTCCTCCTCAAAAATACAGATAATATTTTAAAATTATTTTTATTTTTCTATTGTCTTCACACAGTGTTAGGAATTAAGTAGTTGCTCAAAAATATTTTTAAGTTTCTTTATGTTGGCATAGGTCCAGAACTTCACTATGGTCTTTAATGAAAACCTTAATTTTATTAATTCATTCAATATTCCACAGATATTTATTGAGATATTTCTATGTTCCAGCCACTGATAAGTTCTAGGGATGAAAACACAAAAACATAAATGTCACACTGCTGTGCCCTTAAAAAGATAACAGTCTAGTAATGAAGATAGCCAAGGAAACAGAAAATAACAACAGCTATATAGACTCGACGAGAGCTGTCATTATTTTGTTTCACTAACGTGTCCCCAACACCTAACATAGTATCTGCTATAGAGAAGTTGTTCCATAAACTTTTATTGACTATTTTGTGGGTAAGTACTATAAAAGAGCAACAGTTCTCACTAATGAGTTGTGATTAGGTTTGAGGTTATTGCACAAATAAGATGTAACCAGTTACTGCTAAACTATCAATATTTGCAAAATGTTTTCTTTATTTTTTAATGATAGAGTTTAGGTTTATTGGTAATATAATTCTCACTCATTTGTATTTCAAAGTACTTAGAAAGGCTGGGGTAGTATAAATTCTGTTAAGTAAGACTGTCTTTGAATTCTGCTTCTAATTCTTATTAAAAATGTGATTTTAGCTAAGTTACCTATTTTCTCTGAGTCTTACATTCTTCATCTGTAAAATAGGGATAATAATAGTCCTACTTCATAGATGTGTTGCATGGATTAAATGCTGAATATACATAAAGTGCTCAGAACAGCCCTAACGTGTAGTGCTATATAAACATGAACTGTTCTTATTACCATATAAGTTTTTTTTTTCTGCAAGTGAGAAACAAAGACGGTGGAGTCCAGACTAGCTTGTTGACAGTTGCATATTATTCTGGGGATGGGCCCATAAGAATGTTTGTGCTATGAGAACTGCCTTTTGATCATAGCAGAAAAACAGCTGAGAACAACAATGACAGAATAGCTACAGGATATCTTGAGAGCCTGTAGGAGCAGTATCTCAGGCCTGCATATTCTCAATAGCTGAGGAGTATAAATTACACAGGCTTATTTATTTATTTTAGGACAGTTATCTCTTAGCCATTAGGCTTGCTGGCTGATTTCTAGTGTCTTCACCCAATATCCTTTCTTTTCGTCTGAGTTAAGATAATCTATTTTAATGTCCGAGTTAAAATAATATATTCCCTAGAAAGAAGTTAGATACTTAGAGGTTATTTTTTTTCTTCACTCTCCTAGTTCTTTTATCCTGTGCTCTTAAGGCAGTTCTGACGATGCCATTCTTCAACCTAGGAAGTGAATTTTTTAAACTTAAAAATCCTGATAAAATATTTTTAAAATCTTACATTCCTTCCAACTCTTTACAGTTTTGTCACTTGGAGGCATGCCAATATTATGCATTACTATAGAGATTTTTTTTCCTCCTGTTATCTAGGTATAACCGATGCAGGAACCAAAAGAAAAGGCCCACCTGAACAATGATGGAAGGAAAGAGAAAGGCTATCTTCTAGTCATCAGCCAGTGATTCGTTTTTATTGTTAAGCTAACCCCAATCTGTCTGGCTTCAAGTCTTATTGACATTCCTCCTTGTACTGTGGATCAGCAAATTTCCTGGCTCCTGCTGAAGAGCTTTGTTAACTTGTGCAAGAGTTTGAATATTCAAGATGCTATAAATCTGTTTCCAGAAATTTACAGGCAGTTGTAACTGAAAAACTTTCCTAACAGGTAATGTCGGGCGCTTCATATTTACTATTCATATAAATTTCACCTAAGCAGACATTGGCTTTATTTCAATAATCTGATCTCTTTACAAAATATTCTAAATAAGCAAAAATAAATATTAACAATGTTTTGTTGGTTTGTTTCTTTTACAAATTTGTATAGAATATTAAAAGAAGATGTTGTCCCATAATCTATAACCTGGAAAGATATGTTATTATATTTCTATATCTCAGAAATATGAATATTAAGATTTGTTCTTCATGTCTGGTTTTCTATGCAACACTCTCACTTAGACATTTCTATCATTTATAAAAATCCGCTGCAAGCAGGAGTGCACACACATAAACACACATACACATAAACAAGCTCTTCACATTATTTCCAGCTGTTCTGGAGCTAGTAGAGTTTTACTCTTAGAAAATGTGTTCAATAAAAAAGTAATATTTTAATATCTAAAGCTTGTCTAAATGTCTTCTCGTGATGTCTGCTATGTTCCTTTCTATATTTAGGTCTGTACTTTGTCTGTGTTTGCATCTAATTCTGTTTTCATCTTTATCTTTAAGAATGTTTAAAAATAGAGGTTAAATAAAAGAGAGACACTTTGCAGCTTCAGTACAGTAAGAGCATTGAGGTTCTTAGTACCTCAGTAGTCAATCACTATAGGGTCGTAATAGGGACCACAAGGTGATTTCACATACGTTCTTTCTTACTTTCAAAGTTGGTTTCTCAAATTTCCATGTTATCACAAAGGTATTTTTTCTCCAAGTGAATACATATTATATGTCTATATGTTTAGATTGTTAGATAAATTCTGTGTGTGTGTGTGTATATATATATATATATATATATATATATATATATATATATAATCTGTAAAACATGGAAATTAACATCCACTGAGGTACATTTTTAGCAACACAGAACATAGATGATTGACAGAACAAAGCATATGGAAATGAAGAAGAATATAACACACATTTATATCTAAGAAAAAAAATATTTGCCTGAAGGGAAAATATTAATTAGTTTGTCTACATGCAAGATAAAAGTCTGGAAGACATATCCATCAAAAGGCAGCAGAATAAACAGCAAAATGGAAATTATTTGTAAATTGACAGTAAACTTGGCAAACATTAAGGAGGTAAACAAGTTATTTGGCATGCAAAACACTTTGAAATCACAGCCTCTGTCAGGAGGCATCTGTGCATAGATTCACTTATTTGACAGAAATTAACATTTCACAGAAATCTTTGTTGCATGCTAAAGATTTCTTCACCCTCCTTAATTATTTTAATTGCTGCTACAGAATGTTCCATATAAACACTCAAAAGATGTTAAAAATGCACAAAGTTCAATCTAATTTCATCAATAATACACAGTTACTACACTCTGGAATTAACTAAAATATGTACCAAAAGGCAAGTTGTTTAAGTAAATGTACCAGGCTTATTTTTCTGGGATGAAACATAAGAGCCACATAACTCAAATAAAGATCCTTTATAGTACTAGGAAAACTAAAATTGCTTTTTAAGGAAAAGAAAATACCTCACCAACTTTTATCTATCCTAAAAAGAATTCAAAACACCCAAGGGTCCAAAAGTTTACAGACTAAAATATTTTTCACTAACTTCAAAATTTTATAACTATTCAAACAATCTAATAAATGTGATATAGTGTAAATAGTATTATCACAGGTATTCAGAAGTCCTATCTCTGACACTTACAAGTTGTCAGTTAATTTCTCTGGTTCTCAGTATCTTCATCAATAAAGAGTTAGAGATTGAATCAATCTTTTCTGAAGTCTCTTCTAATCTTCAATTTAGAGGTTATGGGTTATTTGAAATTTGAATATTAATTCTCAAAATATCTTACGTTTGATTCAAATGAAAATTGTCTCAATCAAAAGTAATATTCCTTTCTTTTCTAAATTTATTTATTCTTTATGAGAGACATTTATGAACAAAAGTCCAAGGGTCTTTCAAATTCAGGGAATTTTTACCTTTTAGAAAACTGGAGCTCAATGAACTTGAACTTAAGTGTTATATTTAAAATAGTTCACTATTATGTTCCAGACCCTTTGTTAAGTACTTCATTTTTATTATCTCAGTTTTCTCACTTGATTATTAAAACAGCATATGAAATAAGAGGGCAGTCTTGTAGTAGAATCAGAATCAAAACCAAGTTCCTTGATTCAAAGTCTCTAGTGTCTCCTCACTACTATATTCATAAATTAAGTAGGCAGTTGCCTGTTTAAAGTACATTTCAAGGGAATCTCCTGACCTGCTATTATACATTAGATTCATTCCTATGTCTTAATAACTCAGAATCTCCTTCTAAGAGATTCCTATTACCAGCCACAAAAATTAATTAACAAAATGATCCTTGAGTGCTTGTTTATAACAAATATTTAACTTGTCAGCAGCAAAATCAATCAATTAGTTGTTTTTCATAAAGCTAGATATAATTTGTTGGAAGTATTCTTCATCATTCTAAATTATTATTCCTATTATTTTGGTGTTAAAGGATATTTCTCTTATGAAATAATGGTCAGTGTGGAAGATAATATACTCTATGTAGTCTGGCAGAAGCAGTTTGGCATGATAGTTGAAAAGTGGAGCTTTGGCTTCAATCTATCTTGGTTGTAAGATACTCATTTCACTTCTAATTCTAGAACCTTCTGCAAGTGATTAAACCTCTCTAAAACTTACTTTTCTCAACTCTACAACTTAGCTAATAATGGTATCCATTTCATAAGACTATTGTGATGATAATTTGAGTTAATGCCTATGTGGTGCCTTGTACAAGTTAATGGCATGAAAAATATTAGCGGTTACTTGTATGGTAGAATGTGATTATATATGTGTGAGTATGTGCACACACAAGTGTGCATGTAGGTTTTTAAAAATATCTTTACCTGTTAAAATAATGTACTTTAACCAAGACTCAACTGCTTGCTTAATCTAAAATCAGACATCCTGCATAGCAACAATGCAAAACAAGCAATCAGATGAAACTGGGACAAGCAGAACTAAGACAAATGGGCTTATACAAAATAATAATTTTGTGTGTTTACCTTTATAATCCTCACTGTAACTTTAATCCAGTGGAACACAACTCAGTTGTATGGTCGAATCTGTGTGTCCCCGGATGCAGTCCTCATACTCTCCTGAATAAAATTCATTATTTTGTATTTGTTTTTTGGTTCAGAAGTTTTATAAATTGACATTTCTTGGCATAGTTAGCACGAACCATAGCAGCTGACCTGGATCCCTGGACTTCCCTGGATTTTTGGCTGGTACCTCCAAGAGACCCTTGTTCTCTAACACCTCTCTTAGCTGACTGAAAACTTTAGCAGTAAGTCATCTGGATTCTGAAACCCACAGCTTGGTAGTTCAGACTGGAAGAAATATAATTCAGGAGACTGTGAAATTCAGCTTTCTTATTCTGGCTTGAGATTCAGGTTCAAGATTTTTTTCCATCTAGAGTTTAGGGTTTCAGGTCTTGGTGAGTACTCACAATAATGGGAAGTTCTTTAGCAAAAATTCAAAGAAAGATGATCCTCCCAACTTCCGTCAGTTTTATGTTTAACACCTATGGACCCTCATCCTTCAACTACTGGTCTAAATAGGTCTCTTTAACCTGGGGTGATTTAAAACTGCACTGGGCAAAATGGGGATCATTTAAAATTCCTAAACTGTTTTGTGTGCTCAGTTGGAGAGGGCTTACAAAACCAGACAAAATGAATGGGAAGCATACTTCACTTGGTATTTAGAGGCTTCTATACATAAACCTGACAAACTTGCTTTGCTCCAAACTGTTAACCAACAATCATCTGAGACCTTTTCTCTCATTGAAGGAATCTACTCCAGACCAACCTAAACCTCCTCCTCCTGCTCAAGCTTCCAAACCAACCTGCATTCTCTGCCCCTTTATCCCTCCCTTTCTTTCCTATTTCTTCTTCTTTGGAGGCCCACTGTTTAGAGTTACCACCTCCTGTGCTAACAGTTCCATTTAAATAAAACCCAACAGGTGAGGAGAGCCTGTGGTAACCTATGCTCCTTGGACAAAATCAGAACAAATAACAATAACTACAGAGTTTCCTGATCCCACTTCTCACCCTATCTTCTTTTTATTTCATCTAGTCATACAAACTTAGGAAACTGGATATTCTGATTTATACCAATGTATTCACAACTTAGTAGGGGAAAGAAGGGCAAAGGAATGGATAGATAATGTAAACTGAGACAAACTGATCAATGATTTTGATTAAAAAAATCAGCTGAGGATGAAAACAAGGTGAATGACTTAGCGAAAAACCTTCATTAGGTTATTCCACAAATTTTCCCTAAGATTATAGATTGGGAAAAAAATCAGTTAATTACCCAGAAACCAGACAAATCCATTTTAAATTTCCTTGAAAAATTCGAGAAAACCTTAAACAATACTCAGGTATGAAAGATATTAACTATCAAAACTCATCTTTGTTCAATTACTCTTTTCTAAACTGATTAGATGAGGAATTAGCCACCTTGGTAAAATGACATCAACTCAATCGGGCTCCTATTGATTCCCGTGATTTAGTAAATCTAACTGAACAAATTTCAAAAACTATTAAAAGAATAAAATAAGAAGAAGGCCTTCCAAATAATGAATTAACAATTACAGAAACTTGGGACTAAAAGGCAGAAAGCTCAAACCATATAAGCCAGCCCCACAGGGAATCCATTTCTAATACAAAACAAAAATAAAACCAGAAAGAAACAACAAAAAACAACAACAAGTAATTACAAAGATTATTAGACAAAGAACCCAACCAATCTTTCTTGGGAGAACTAACAATCTAAGCAACACATACCACAATGGAGGACTCCAAGAGAACTTTAGGGGAATTTTTGTTTTTCTTCTTACCCCAATTCTACTGCCAATAGCCAAACAACCTGATGGTTGTATCATCTTGATGGAACAACTTTTGTGCCTCCAAGCAGACCTGAGAGAAATGCCCCTACCTAATACTGAGTTGATATAGTTTACAGATGGCTTATATTTAAGGAATTCTGAAGGGATTTTTCAAGCAAGATACGCCTATGCTTCCCTCACTGAAATAATTGAATCAGGTTTGCTGCCTAGTACAAGAGGCTGAATTATATGCTCTTGAATGTACTTATATTTTGGCAGAAGGGAAAACAGTTAACATATATCCAGAAAGCAAGTATGCATTCAGGGTGGCCCATGACTTTGTGATGTTATGGAAACAAAGAAAATTTTTTTTTTTTTACTTTCTAAAGCAGAAAGATTTAAAAAAAAAGAAACAGTGATTATGTAATTGCTCTGCTGGATTCTATTCGGCAACCCCAAACTCAAGCTACCATAAACGTCACTAGTCATTCTAAGAAAATCATGGAGGAAAGCAAAAGGAATCCTTTGGCCAATTCAGCAGCAAAGGCCACAGTGCCAGCCATTCAGTTCTAGTGACCATGTCCCTCATTCTGAATAAATCTGACCTAAAATTGACTCTAAGATTTCCTAAAGGAGGTCCAAATGTCAGTGGGACAAAATTGATGTAATTGGGTTAAAAAGGGCTACATTTATGACCAGAATATAAATCTATGTTTCAGGACCCACAATAAGCTGGTATTCCCTGGTTCTTTACAGAAATTTATGCCAGAGCTTATACATAATCTTACTCACTGGGGCCTAGACAAGATGGTCCAATGGAGAAAACAGTATTTCTGGAAACTCTTCACAAATGTAGCACAGTAAGTGTATCAAAATCGTTCTACTTGTCCAAAGTATAACTGAAGTAAACCAATACAGACCACACCTGGGAATTTCCCAATGCTTTCAGGTCCCTTTGAAGTATGGCAAATAGAGTTTATTCATTTTCCTCCATCATAAGTTTATAAATATGTGATAGTAATGATTTGCCAGTTCTCCCATTAGGTAGAAGCTTTTCTTGCTGCCAAGCTACAGTCATGACAGTGGACAAAACACTCCTAGAGAAAATCATTCCAACTTGGAGAATTTCAAAAGAACTACATAGTGATGTGGGAACTCAATTTACAGGACAAGTATTGAAGAAGCATTTGGCCAGTAATATGACATTTCGATTGTACACACTATCCTCACTTTCGGCTTTAGTGAAATGCACAAATGGAACCATTAAGGCAAAATTAACAAAGTTTATAGAGTCTTTTAACCTGTCAGGGCCTAAAACTACTTTAATTTGCTTACCTTAAGAACTTCCCTCGTAGGTAAACATAGACTGTCTCCTTTTGAAATAATCACTGGGTAACACATGTGCCTAGATGAAGGAATGTATGAACCTACTATGTTGAAATAAAATCTCTTAACATACAGTCAAGATATTATTAAGGCCCTAGCACATAATACTAACCTTGTTTCAGACTCCTTCCACAGCATGCTCCTGGGAGAGGAAGATATTCAACATTGTATTCTAAAACCATGTAACTCTGTATACTGGAAGAGACGTCAGAAAGAAAGATTTTCTCCAAACAAGATGAAAGGAACCCTAGCAGGTATTACTGATAAATCTTTGTGATACAAAATTAAAAGACATTGATTCTTGGATCCATATATCTCATTTTTAAAAAAGCCTCCAACATCTACAGTGGAGTGGATTGCTTCCACAATATCAGATATTTGATTGAAGTTGACTCGATGACAGCTCAACACCTTGAATCAGCCAACAGCTAATGTAAACAGCTTTCCCAAGACCCCAGACCAGGCCTGTATAATATGAATAATCCTTAAATTTACTATTTAGTGTTCATCATAATCATCATTTAATTGCACCTCAAGGTGGAATAGGTTCTGTTACTAATACTACTTTTATACTTAGATAAATGCATCACACCAGGTCCAACTTGAAACTGGTAAGCTCATAAAGCTGGCAGAGAATCTCTTAAAGGTTGATCTAATTCTCCTCTGGATGGGATCAATTTTAAATTTCCTAACCTCTTTAGTTGGCTCCAACCTAAAATCGGGACCCTACTTCATTCAAGACTCCAAATTATACTTGTAATAATTATTGTAATGCTCACACTCTTTCTCTTGTTTAAGCTATTCTTATTAATCATAGCAAAATGTGTCAGCGAATGTACAACCAAGATCATGATCACTTAAGATATGACCAATAGAGACTACAACAATCAGAGCCAGATGGCCAGAGAATATGATTGCTCTATCCATACCCTGATAAATATGGAATCCACCTATGGCCTTCTTTACTGTGTCTCAGTGCAAATTTCAAAGGACATTGCAATCTTTTGAACATGAGCACCTTTTTTGTTTCTCTGATTACTATGAGATTCAGCTCATTAGATGACGGTTATTTACCTTGATTGGCTGTATCAATCCTGGTACCATAAAGTCTCACTGAAGGACAAGATGGAACTGGGCAGGGTGAACCCTCCACCCACCCCCAGCAAGGGATAGATCAAAGCGAAAATAAATTTCTTTAAATATTTAGATCATCAAAGTTGCAAAACAAGTCAATCAAAAGGGGGAAATTATATGAAAGGAAGGAATATTTAAGAGGATTTTTATGTGAATGGCCTTTTAAGATGGATTCACAGTGGTTTAGGGGAACTAAAACTGTAACTAAGTCCAGGTAGACATCTGCGAACTGAATTCTCACCCACATTTTTCACAGAAAAAACACAGAATATAATTTATCCAAGACTCAACTGCTTGCTTAAACTAAAATCAGGTATCCTGTATAGAAATCATGCAAACCAACCAATCAGACAAAACTGGAACAAGAGAGGCTAAGACTAATGGGCTCATATAGAATAACAACCTTGTGGGTTTTGCCTTAATAAGCTTTACTGTAACTTTCATCTGGTGGAACACAACTCAATTGTATGATTGAGTTTTTGTCCCCTAGCTACAGTAGTCATACTCTCCTGAATAAAAATCATTTCTTTGTCATTTTGTTGTTCAGAAGCTTTATAAGTTGACATGTTACTAAAGCTAGGTATTTTAATAGCATGAAAATGACATCCACAGCAAATCTTTGAATATTTTTGGAGGTAAATATTATGATTGGTTCACATAATACCAATGGAAAATCAAAAAATATAAACTGTGATTTTATTTTTTATTTGACTTTAAATTGAGAATGCAATTATTAAGATATTTAAGGGGAAAAAGTAAATATATTCACCTTATTAAAATATACTTAGTGGTTTCATTCATTGTAGTCTTGTGTCACTTCTGTCACTGATCTTTAAGATTAGGGATACCAGAGTCATTAAAATGAAAATTTGTGAAAGAGCTCATTCCAATAGAGCCTAAACAAAGTAGGAAATAACGTGTGATTCTAGATTAAAACCTTACAAAATTCAAACCTGGACAATTCTGTAAGGATTTGTTCCATTTAATTAAAAATTAAACAAAACAATCATAATGTATGCTCCTTTAATATATGTGTGATCAGAATTAAAATGCTTGGTGTTGATATAAAATTGGGGTGTTATAGATGGTAAATTATTTCTTTATAAGTATTTTTATAAGAAATTTAAGCATGATGATTGATGTACTGACAATATCTTAAGAAAATTTTTTTCATATTAGGATAAAGAAGAAGGAATCTAGTGGGGACTTGGGTAAGTAAATTTACCTCTGTAGGCCTGAGGTGCCTTCCAGTTCAGGGGAACTGTATGAAATAATACTCTTGAATTTAGTAGTATAGCTCAAGATCAAAATTTTAAAAGAGTAAAGCAGCAGAGCAGTTTACTCCAAGGACTTGGGTGATAAGCAAATATTGTTCCTAATTTTCTTATTGCTAACCATTTTCTAAACCAAGAAAAAAGAGTAAATATCATTCAGTGAGTTTCATCATGTTAATAACAAGAATGAAGCTAATCTTCTGAGCATCCTGTACTGCTCCTGAGTACTCCTGTTCTCTAGTCACTAAACCATACTTTCTCTATTTCATCTCCTTGATCCCTGGTCCAAACAATAGTTTTTCGCCTCTCTCTCCTTCAATCAGTCTAAAATATAATTGGGACATTGTAAACTCCTAAAATATTTAAGTATATCTATTTTTAAAACCATAGTAGTTTGTGCTTCCTGGAAGGCAAATTTCATGTTGCCTTATAGTTCTCATACAGATTTCAAAGCATGCTTTTTCTTTCTAATTAAATGTCAACACCTCTTTGCTTCAAATGGCTTCTTTTGAACAATAAGTTACAGAACTTACTGCTAATTAGGAATGGTTGCAAAATGAATAAATCCTGGGAATGTAATGTACTGCATGGTGACTATGGATAATAAAGTTGTAGATTTGAAAGTTGATAAGAGAGTATATCTAAAAATTCTCACCACAGGAAAGAAAACTATTACTAATTATGTGTGGTGATAGAGGTTACCTACACAATGAGGTGACAATTTCAAAATAGATAAAAATATCAAATCATTTTGTTGTACTCCTGAAACTAATATAATGTTATTTGTCAATTATATCTCAATGAGACAGCAACAACTACTTTCAAAAAATAAACAAAAAGGGATTAAAAGAATTATACATAAGTATTATGGACATATGCTAACAAATTTAATAACCTACATAAAATGGACAAATTAATAGAAAAACACAAATTACTGAAACTGGCTCAAGAAGAAAGAAAAAATATATACAAAGCTCTAACAAGTAAAGAGATTGAATTAGTGATCAAAACTTCTTACAAATAAAAGCCCAGTACCAGATGACATCACTGGTGAATTCTATACAATGTTTAAGGAATAATTAACAGAAAGGAGTGACATAATCAAACGGTGAAAAAGGTGTTTCTACCATCTTTCCTCCAAAGAAAACTGATTTTGACAAACATCTATGGATAAGAGGGCCTTTGTGGAAATCTGGGAGTCAAGTGGAGAAGTTCCAGCACACCAATGGAACAAAAAAACAATCTGAAATTGGATGCATTGAAGAGGGTAAGAGGAAAAGTTCTTGTTGGTGGGAATGTAAATTGACACAGCCACTATGGAGAACAATACAGAGGTTCCATAAAAAACTAAAAATAGAACTATCATATGACCCAGAAATCCCAGCACTTGGCATATACCGAGAAAACCATAATTCAAAAGGACACATGTACCCCAATGTTCATTGCAGCACTATTTACAATAAGCAGGACATGGAAGCAACCTAAGTGTCCATCGAGAGATGAATGGACAAAGAAGATGTGGCACATATATACAATGGAATATTATTCAGCCATAAAAAGAAACAAAATTGAATTATTTGCAGTGAGGTGGATGGACCTAAGGTCTGTCATACAGAGTGAAGTAAGTCAGAAAGAGAAAAACAAATATCGTATGCTAACACATATACATGGAATCTAAAATTAGAAAAAAATGGTTCTGATGAACCTAGGGGCAGGATGCAGAGAATGGACTTGAGGACACGGGGAAGGGGAAGGCGAAGATGGGACGAAGTGAGCCAGTAGCATTGACATATACACACTACCAAATGTAAAATAGATAGCTAGCAGGAAGCAGCTGCATAGCACAGGGAGATCAGTTCAGTGTTTTGTGACCACCTAGAGGGGTGGGATAGGGAAGAAGGGAGGGAGAAACAAGAGGGAGGGCATATGGGGATATATTTACACATATAGCTGATTCACTTTGTTATACAGCAGAAACTAACACAACATTATAAAGCAATTATGCTCCAATAAAGATGTTAAAAAGACACAAAAAAGAGGAACTGTTCTACTTTGCCTGCATATCCCTCTGCTAAGGCAGCAGAGCTCAGTGCCAAGAGAGATATTTTTCTTGCCTTCTACCACGTGGAAAGTAAGAAAATATGAGTGAGTGTCAGGCTTCTTCAGCAATGCAGGACACTCTCAAGTGATCCAGTATTTTTTTTAATTTTTTATTTATATATTTTTCCCCCATCCGGAACACTGAGGTGCTGCTGCTTGATTGGGGTGGGAAGCAACTGAGAGGAGAGCATCCAGGGATCTCAGAAAGCGTCAATGGGACACATGTTTTGAAAACTATGTAGTGAATAACACCAGGAAGCTTGCAAATGAACTGCAGGGGGATGACTTGCCTGTGAATTCCCCAACTGACCCGTGGGAATCCCCAATCATCTTCACAACTTTACCATATGGCCAGCTCCATATATGCACCTCCAAGGGTAGTGAAAGTGAGGCTTTGTAGACAACTGGTGAGCTTGCACAGAAAGCTGGTCCAATTCTGCAGGACTGGGAGAAAGCACACAAAGTTGAGCCTTCACCACTGCCCTAGGGAAAGAAAAGGGGAGGATGCCAATTCTTATCCTAATTTGTAGACTCAAGAGAAGGTATACAACCTTATGAATCCCCACCTCCCAATAGGAAACAAGAAGGGTGGAATAGGTGTGTCCATAGAAGAGTTCTGAGAAAGGCTCAGAATTCCTAATAGGGCTGATGGAATTTATTACTCTCTAGAAGCAAGCCTGTAAGAATGGAGGAGGTGACTGCTTCTTCAAATGCAAAGACACCAAAGTAAGACTTCAATGAATGTGAAAAATGAAAAGAAGAAAAAAACAAAACAAAAACAAAACATGTTACCATAAAAGGAACACAACAGTTGTCCAGTAAACAAACCCAACAAAATGGAAATTTGTGATATAACCAATAAAAAATTTCAGAACAGTTGTTTTAAGAAATTTCATTGAGCTACAAGAAAATACAGAAAATCTATTTAATGAAATCAGGAAAGCAATACACAGACAAAATGAGAAGTTTAAAAGAGAGCTGGAAATCTTAAAAAAGAACCAAATGGAAATTCTGGAGCTGAAGAATACAATGAGTGACGTAAAATATGCAAAAGAGAACATCAATAGCAGATTTAATCTTTTAAAAAAAGAAAGGATCCATGAAGTAGAAGATAGGTCATATAAATGATCTAGGCAGAGTGTTACCATGTCTTCTCCAGATTCTTGAACAGCAATACCATAGAAATATTGCTCCCACAAGATTCTTAGGCAAGTAATAATTTTTATTGAAAGGATAGCTGTACACAAGGGAGACAGAAGATGAAAGGGTGCCAACTCTTTGAGGATTTTCAAGGAAGGGGTTTTAAAGGTAGTATGAGGGAGAGGATTGCAGGGTGCCTTATCAGCTTGTGCTCAATTCTCAGATTGGTTGGCATCAAAGTGAAGGTTTGAGCATCATCAACCTTCTGGTTTCTACAGGTCTGGGGTCTATGTGTTTGCAATCAGTTTTCATCTGGTGGGGTCTGTTTCCTGAAAAACAAACGAACAACAACAAAAAAACCTCAACAACTTAGGAGTGTGTGTCAGGCCTTTATATCTTTCAGGGAACTGGGAGTTTGGTAATTCTGGTATGTGGTGGATTTATAGTCCCACTTTTGTCCTTCGGAAACTATGTACATACACCTGTAGAAGAGAGATAACCTTTTACTCCTGTGGGCCTCTGGTTATAGTCTCAAAGACGCAGGCTTTCAGGTGCCTTGTTTTACTGGGTTTTTAGGCCTGTTTGCTCAAGGTCATTCTCCAGTCCTTTTCCAAGATGGCTACACTCGTTTCCCTGTCTCATTTCCCCTCAGAATTCATGCCGCCTTATTCTTAAGGGGTTGATGAAGAGCAAGGGTCCATCTTCAGAAATTGCTTCAAAGCTGACTCAGGGCTGTTGTCCCTTCCTGATGGGAGGCATAATAGTCTCTAACTACCTGGCTTGAGTTAGGAGAGTGCTGGACCCTATTACAGAGTGTTTGAAATCTGCTGGGAGTTTTTCTACAGACCAGGCCATGATAGCAACTTTTACAATGTGTTTAATCACAACTAAGAAGAAAGATGATTATGAGAGTCACTATGGTCAGGATGATAAGCTCCAATCCCAGTGACATGGACTCCTGGGTGGGAAATATGCAACCAAGTCACCAAAGTACCCTTTGCAAACATTGTCATATTCCTTAATCAAGCAAATTTTATGTTTTCCCCCTTGGTCTACTGTAAGCTCGACCTTGTGGTATTTCAGAACAGATGTGTTCAGTACTTGTTCCATTTCTTGGTCTAATAACTTTAACTGTTCTTCTGACCACTGAGCCTCCATTAGACTGATTTCAAGATGTGGAGATTAACTGGTTTCTAAGAACAGCTTGTCTTCCACATACAAGTTGTTAAAAGATTTATTCACTTGCAACAAAGAAATTATTTCAGTGTGCTGAGTGCTACATCAGATTCTTATTCTGTTGACATTAAAATTTTTGTTTTTACAAGTAAAGTCAGATAGTACCACTTTTTCATTGAGCTTATCTTGCCAGCAGAACTTTCCCTTTCCCATATACTGTATATTGTTCTGTACAGAGTCTTTACTATGGGTCAGGTTAGAGTGTCCCCTGAGTCCCACTTAGTTTGAGGGCACAACCAAATATTGTTTTTCATGGTGCAACTTAGCATTGAGACTGGCAACCAAGTTTGGTATTCATCTTTTTATCTAAGAGAGCCTAATATTTCCCTATGAGTGTATGCATTGTTTTGAAATATATTCCCTATTTCAACAAACTGTAGTACTTGGCATAGCTGCTTTTGACTAATTCTGAGAACTGAGGCAGTCAGGGCACACAGATGAAGGTTACAGTTGCCACTTATCCCATAGCTGTGGGGGACCATAAGTCTCCAAGATGAGTATCCTTGCCTTCTGCCCCAAGTATGGTAGACCACTGTTTTGATGGCACTTCTTGTTCTATAGTTACATTGAGGCCATAAGGTTGCCATTGGCAGCTGCTAACTGATATTGTTTTGAGAACAGCTGGTGGTGAACTTAAGTCTGATATGATTCAGAAATTCAAGTTCTCAGTAATGTGAGAATATGGAATGTGCCTGAAATCACATCCACAATGATCATCTAGCTCTATTTTGGATGCCTGAACCACAGTTACTCTATTTTGAGTTTTATATGTATTTTTTCCCATAATGTTTAAAGCAGATATACAGTATATATTTGACAAGTCACAAAACAGGCTGTCCTAGTTAACCAGAATAACTTTTCCATACTTTGATATGTGAAAATTTACTATATCATTTCTGCTTTTTGTTTGCAAATCTTTGAATAGAAAGCATTGATGAGCAAAATATTTGTCCCCCAGTGCCAGTGTGGTTGTTTCCTGTCCTGGGTCCATCACGTGTAATATATATATTTGCCTAATTATCCATGTTGGGGAAAAACAAATTAGACATAACAAGCAAGTACAGAGGTATGCCAATGGGGACACATTTTATAGGCTATACATTGTATCAATTATACCAAATTGTCACACAAACACTGTACATGTTCTTCAAGTAGTAGACTTACAGCAAGCAGTGATACATGTCATGGGTAGTTATACTCTGTGGCAACTTCACTAGAAAATTTTCCTTTCATTCTAAACATTATGGTCAGAAGTATGGCTAGAAGTAAAATGATAACTTTCAGTTGGAACTGTTTAATTTCTTACCCAGTTCAGCAGTATGATTTGAACATTATCAGAAACTTGTACTTGTTAAAAAGTCTTTACGAATCTTCTTAAAGATGAAGCATTTTTACAAAACATTAGAGTGAAATAATAACTGTCTATGAATGACAAAAGACTTAAAAGACATGGTTAAAGATCTGATTACATGCAACTGAAAAAGAAGTTTAATTAAGTTGTTGTGGCATATAGCATTTTAAGAAAATAACTAGAATTATGACTGATAACATTATACAGGACATATTCAAATTTAAGGAACATTGTATAATTTCTAGAACACCTACATTAATGACATTTACCCATACAATATAACCTAAGAATATCTATCATTATTTGACAACATTTTCCATGTATTTAATTTATCAAATAATCCTAATTAATGTAATATTTCTCTCTAAGGTGCATCAAGTGCCCTTTGAAATATCCCAAAGTTAGTTAGAGATCCAAAGAACTTCATCTAAACTTGATCCTTGGGAAGTTTATCAGAAATATTAAAAATTTCAAAACACCTAGTCAAATAGTATCTTAGCTCACTGTGAAATAATACTTATTTAACCTAATTTACAATAAAAGACTTTGGAGGGAAATACAGAAAATTACAATAGATCACTAGAGATGACTTTAAAACGTAAAGAAACTTATGGTCTGTTATAAAAAGCAATTCAGCATTCCAGGAAAAACTTTGTTCCTTAACAGAGAGAGAAAACCAAACTCGAGTCTTGTACAAGCTTAATTTTAACAACAAAATTAATTTACTTAATTAAATTTAATCTAATCTTAGACAGTTTTGAACGTGCACAAAACTTTCTCAAGGTTCTTTTTTAATAAACCTTACATCACTTTCTTTATCCACATTAGTTTGTACCTTATTTTTCCCATCCGGAAACAACCAGCTCTAGGACAAAATTATTCTCTCTCACTTTTTTTTTTTCCCCTAAAGTGAAGGTATCTCCATTCTTCATAAATTCTATCACTGACAATATATATCCCACTTTTATGACATAAATCACAGCAAGATCCTTTTTGACCCACCACCTAGAGAAATGGAAATAAAAACAAAAATAAACAAATGGGACCTAATGAAACTTAAAAGCTTTTGCATAGCAAAGGAAACCATAAAAAGACCAAAAGACAACTCTCAGAATGGGAGAAAATATTTGCAAATGAAGCAACTGACAAAGGATTAATCTCCAAGATTTACAAGCAGCTCATGCAGCTCAATAACAAAAAAACAAACAACCCAATCCAAAAATGGGCAGAAGACCTAAATAGACATTTCTCCAAAGCAGATATACAGACTGCCAACAAACACATGAAAGAATGCTCAACATCATTAATCATTAGAGAAATGCAAATCAAAACTACAATGAGATATCATCTCACACCAGTCAGAATGGCCATCATCAAAAAATCTACAAACAATAAATGCTGGAGAGGGTGTGGAGAAAAGGGAACACTCTTGCACTGCTCGTGGGAATGTAAATTGATCCAGCCACTATGGAAAACTGTATGGAGGTTCCTTAGAAAATGACAAATAGAACTACCATACGACCCAGCAATCCCACTACTGGGCATATACCCTGAGAAAACCATAATTCAAAAAGAGTCATGTACCAAAATGTTCGTTGCAGCTCTATTTACAATAGCCAGGAGATGGAAGCAACCTACTTGTCCATCATCGGATGAATGGATAAAGAAGATGTGGCACATGTATACAATGGAATATTACTCAGCCATAAAAAGAAATGAAAATGAGTTATTTGTAGTGAGGTGGATGGACCTAGAGTCTGTCATACAGAGTGAAGTAAGTCAGAAAGAGAAAAACAAATACCATATGCTAACACATATATACATAGAATCCAAGGGGAAAAAAAAGATCATGAAGAACCTAAGGTTAAGATGGTAATAAAGACACAGACCTACTAGAGAATGGACTTGAGGATATGGGGAGGGGGAAGGGTAAGCTGTGACAAAGTGAGAGAGTGGCATGGACATATATACACTATGAAACGTAGGGTGGATAGGTAGTGGGAAGCAGCCACATGGCACAGGGAGATCAGCTCGGTGATTTGTGACCACCTAGAGGGGTGGAATAGGGAGTGTATGAGGGAGGGAAACACAAGAGGGAGGGGATATGGCAACATATGTATATGTATAACTGATTCACTTTGTTATAAAGCAGAAACTAAGACACCATTGTAAAGCAATTATACTCCAATAAAGATGTTAAAAATAAAAAAAAAATAAAATGCTTCCCTTATTATATTGGTGTTTAATTACATATATTATCATTTTTAACCCTTAAAAAAGCCTTAATCTCTAGTGAAAACTAACAAGCAGTCAATATGAACTGTTTGTCATACCAGTATTTCCTGATTAGCAAACTTAAGAACATAGTCCATGACCTCTAAAAAATGCATTTTTCATTGAATAATTTATCTTTTTAATGTGGCACATATGTCTAATAAACCCAAACATCTTTAGCTTTTCTCTCATAAGAAGGGAAACGTAGGTGGAATTAGACTTTTCTAGCAGCCAATGTTCCAGGATTTTGTCTCATTTAAAAAATGATTTAGACCTTCAATGAATTCTCATTATTTAACTTAATTTAGCAAACTCTAAATTTTCCTTACTAAGAATCTAAAAAATCTAAAACGTAATTATTCCCAAATAGTTCACCTAAAATATTTTATTGCATTTTTCTATATTTGATTACTTATGAAAATATCATCATACCAAGTTAATTTTCTTGCTGACAAATTTTGCCAAAGATATAATATGAAATTATTGTCTTTAAGTAAACCTAGATTCAATGGAAGTACTATACTTAATATTGATGACTCTAACGACATGTCTGTATTAATTAAAAACTTAACCTAACTTAAATACCAGATATTAAGTTAATACTGAATATTCCCCAAATCACATGAACCAGAAATTTATTTTGGTTGGTTTCTGTTGATTTTTAGAAATGTTTGATTAGTAAGTGCTTACTTTTATTTAAGCCAATTAAATAGAGTTCACTCACAAGTTGATTTTGTTAATACTATCCAAAGATAAAGACATATATTCATAATGTACACATAAACATATATATTTCCAGACAAAGGTCTCATAACTTCATTTTAAAACTTATTCATGAATCAGAAATTTTAATACAAAACTTATTAATTTATAATTTTATCCTATTTCCCTCTGTATAAGAAAACACTTATAATTGCATAATAGTACCATAGTTTAAAGATACATTAAGAGACAACTTTTCCCTAAATCTAGGGAGTATTATGGCCACGTCATATTACAAAGGAAAATCATCTTTTTATATTTCATTGTCTTGTGACTGAAAGTGGTCCAATTCTGGAGAATTCACCCCAAGGAGCTGCATTTGAGAAATAAATTTGTTTTCCATGTCCAGACCACTTACATTACACATGCAAACATACATACACAAAACAAAATTTAATTCCTGTAGGACAAAAACAAAGGGATAAGCCCAACAATTCCCTTAACTTTTTCAAACATGTCCCTCTTTTAAACAAAAAGCAAATGGAAAAATAGGGAATCATGACTGTGTGTAGTGGCAATTCACCTGGCAAATGCAAAATCACAAATAGCAGTTGGAATAAGTTAAATTTACTTACTTGAGTTTAAAAAAGGCCTCTTTCCCTTTTTTTCCTTTGTTTTGAAATTTTATTAGTTAACCCAATGCTGAAGTCTCAGGCAATGTGGGCTGTGTGTGTATTTTCAAGGCCATGGTAAAAGTCATAACTTCAAGTTTTCTCCTAGGCATATTTTTGTTCTCTCAGGGTCTGAAAAAAAATATTTTATCAAGCCAGCTTTTTCTAACTGCATATGTAAAAAGAACAAGTTCTAAATTTTTTTTCTTTTTCCCCTCTGGAGTCTAAATAATATTGTGGCCATGCAATGTTAAAAAATCTTCCTTTATATTTCTTTATAGGAGTATAATTAAGATCTTTCAGATTTTGTAAAATACGTCCTAGGGAACAACTACAAAATGGAATAGAGCTCTCATTCCCAGTTGTTCTTTCACAAACCTGCTATTGCCAGAAACATACAGATCAGAGCTAGATAAACCACTTCTTAATGGTCTCTCAGGGTTGCTGCTCCCCACCATGAGAATGGAAGATTTCCTACCTACTGTTTCAGACAGGGGTTACAGATGAGCCTCGGTCTTAACAGAGGATGTTCCCAGTCACTACTCAGATGGTGCCAGATGGCCAAGGGATTCCACAGCCCAGAAGGGAAAATCCAATTAAAGTGGCAATCTGCTCAAAACCAGGTGACCAAGTTCTGCAACTTTCCCCCTAAAAAGGAAAATTTCCCGTCAAGGCATCCCAGTAGAGAAGTATACCCTTGTGTCACTACAAGTGAGAATCCACCACTTACCAGAGACATCTCACAGATCAGAGCAAACCAGACCAGAATAGGACCAGAGCCCCGTTTCCTTCACTACAGAATTTAAAGTGCTGTGGGTTAGTGATGCCCAGTCACTTGTCAGCACTCGGGACAGTCCCTGAGACAAAAATGCTCAGGCAGCTGCTGGACAGAATCTGAGAGCTGCCTTTGGCAAGAGGCCAATGTCCTATGGGCAAGATGCCCAATTAACACAGAGCCCAGGGTTGAATGTATTCCTCTATATTTCCTGTCTCAATATATGGAGGCCTGAAAGTGGTCCCAAATTACTCTCCAATAGAGTTGCTCTAACAAACCCTAGGCCACTAAAGACTGCAGAGAGTACTCCTTTATCAGATCTTGAATTCCTTTCAATTTTTCAACAATATACACTTTAGCCTAGGTCCAATCTCTGCTTACTACCATGTTATATCACTCAACCATCTTATAACATTCACACAGATGCCCAATTAAATGGACAAAGAGAAAAATCAGAGGAATCCATGGCTCAGAAATTGTGTGTTCCAAGGTGGAGAGTAACCATAAATAACATTGAGCTGAGAGAGGGCTGCAGCCTCTGTGGCTCCATCAACTTATGTCACAAAAGTCCTTTCCTCCCCAAAACCAACGCCACTCAGAAAAATACCATTGAGATTCAAAGAGGTAATTAAAGCAAGCATAATCCCCCAGGGTGCACCACAACAACAGAAGCATGCAAAAGGAAATCAATTCCCAGCCGCACCCAATACAAAGGGATCAGTCTAGGATTTTCAGGTTTTGGAAGAGCAAACCAGACATCAACAGAACAGAAGGAGGATGTTTCCTTCTCAAGAGAAAGGGAGATAGAGAGAAAGGGAGATATAAAGGGAAAAGTTATGTTTTCCCATTGTAGATGAACAAAAACTGAAAGCCCCAACAGGGACTTACTAGCTTCAAGGATGATGAAACAGAAGAGCTTCAGGTGGCTGCTTGTCCTATGCTATGAAAATAACCCTTCTCGTCCAAGAACCCTGGAGTCTGGGACCCCCCCCACCTCCAAACAAAAGGGGTGTCCCAGCACAGCTGTCCCTACTGACTGGCTTGCCAAGAAATGTTACCAGGTCTTCTCCAGATTTTTGAAAATCTCCCACAAGATTTTTAGGCAAACAATAATTTTTATTGAAAGGATAACTTGTGCACAAGGGAGAGAGAACATGAAAGGGTGCCAACTCCTTGAAGACTTTCAGGTAAGTGTTTTAAAGGCAGTGTGAGGGAGAGGGCTACAGGGTGTCTGACCAGCTTGTGCTCAATTCTCAGACTGGTTGGCATCAAAGTGAAGTTTTGAACATCATCAATCTTCTGGTTTAAACAGGTCTGATGTCTATGTGCTTGCAGTCAGAAGTTTTCATCTGCTGTGGGTCTGCTCCCTGCAAAAGAAGAAAAACAAAACAAAGCAAAACAGGAGTGTGTGTCAGGTCTTCATCTATATCTCAGGGAACTGGGAGTTTGGTGATTCTGCTATGTGGTGGATTTATAGTCCCACTTTTGTCCTTTTGAAACTATGTACATAAACCAAAGGAAGAGAGATAATGTTTTACCCCTTTGGATCTCTGGTATTGTCTCAAACACCCAAGATTTCACGTGCTTTGTTTTGCTGAGTTTGTTAAGCTTGTTTGTTCAAGGTCACTCCCTGGTCCTTTTCTAAGATGGCTACACTCTTGTCTTTCTGTCTCAAGAGGACAACAAAGAAAACATAAAGAAAAAGAGTGAAGAAAACCTTTGTGAACTGTGGGATACCACTAAAGGAAACAGTATACGTATTACTGTAGTTTCAGAAGGAGAAGAAAGGGGGAAAGGAGCAGAAAGCTTATTAAAAGAAATAATAGCTGAGAACATCCCAAGTCTGAGTGGAGATATTGTCATCCAAGTTCATGAATGAAGCTCCTAGATTTCCTAAAATAATTAACTCAAAATGATATTCTCCACCCAAGTATGGTGGCCATTGCAGCACTGGCAGCAGCATGAAACTGGTGACAAATCATATATCCTTCAGTGGGGACTGTACGGATGAAGGATGTACTTCCATTTGACTGGGCACTGTACAGAAGTTAGAACAAAGGGGCTGGATTTACATGTACTGACAAGAATAAATCTCAGAAATAAAGTTGAGTGAAAAAGCAAGTTTCTGGAAGATATGTGTGCGTGAAATCATTTCTGTAACTCATAAAAACAAAAATCGGTACAATGTTGTATGAATATGTGAGAAAGAATGGGAGTGCAGGGAAAGACACCAATTTGTATGTGAGAAATACATATGCTTCTTAAAAGTACAGGATGCAAAGGGGACTGCAACAGTATCTGTAACCTTTTATTAAAAAAAATAAAGAAAACAATATAGGAACATGAAAAAAATAAAGGAAATATGGCAAAATATTAATTCCTAAATTGTGGGTACATTACTGTCATATTTTTCTCTGTGCATTTATTTCAAAATAAAAAGAATGGTTTGAAAACCTCATTAAAATGCTTAAAGAACAACAAAAATGTATTATAAAACACATATTAAAATAAAACTGTGTGAGTTAAAAAAGAGAAAAAAACAAGGGTCTTCATATAGAAGAGAACCCTCATAAGTCTATTAGTGGATTTCTTAGCAGAAACTTTGAAGGTCAGGAGAGAGTAAAATGATATATTCAAAGTGATAAAAGAAAGCAAAAAAAAAAAAAAAAAACAAAAAAAAAACTTGCCAACCAAGAATACTTTATCTGGCAAAATTGTCCTTCAGTAATGAGGGAGAGATAAAGACTTTCCCAGACAAACCAAAGCTGAAGGAGTTCATCACTACTAGACCTGTCTCTTAAGAAATGCTAAAAGGAGTTTTTTAAGCTGAAATGAAATGGTGCTAATTAGTTACATGAAAACATATGATATCAAACACACAGGTAAGTTTTAAGTTATAAAGTCAAATTCAGAATACTTTAATACTGTGATATTGTGGTGTGTTCATCTTTTTCACTCTAATATAAAGATTAAAGGACATAAGAATTACAAATAACTATAGCTACAATAATTTGTTAATGGGTATAAAATATAATGACAGGTTAATTGTGGCAGCAAAAACATAAAATATATGAGGGAGGAGTAAAAGGATATACTTTTTTAATGTGATTGAAGTTATTTTGTTATCGTCTAAAAATTGAATATTATACCAGTAAGAAGTTTTATGTAAGTCTTATGGTAACCACAAAGCAAAAACACACAGTAGAAAAAAATAAGAATATTTGTAAACTTTAATTTTTCTGACATCAACAGTGAGTAGTTTCCTTTTCTCCAGTGTGTAGTATGAAACTGAATGATGGAGAAATTCTTGTGAAAATATGCCCACAGGTATTTGCCATGTCATTTCAACTGATCTTACTATATATGTGAGCTCCATACATCCCACCATGAATAATGACTGCGACCCCTCACAGAATGATTTGGTTTGCTTGTTTACATGATCTTTTCCCCAAATGACACACTTTGTTTACATTGATCAAATGAAACTGAATTCACTTCACTTTGCAGCTGTGTACATATAGATGCAAATGAGTCATACAGACAGGTAAACCAATTAGATAGGAAAGGACTTCTTGTCAGTTACATATTTGCTATAATTGAAATATTTTGTCAAAAATTTAAAAAATGAATACAGGAAGATAAAATACATGTCCATAAAAAATGAATGGCAGGAAGATAAAACATATGTTCTGGGAGTTGATGTGACATAAAGAATATAATTAAAAGTTGTGTCATCTATCACTTTACTAATAAGAAAACTTGAAAAATCAATATTTCTTACAACCCCCGGTACACATTTTTAGTTTATTAACCCAGGCTGGTACCAGAGCTAAAGAGAATCAGTGCTCAAAGAGTATAATACCTATGTAAATAGTTTTGGATAACTAATATAGTTGTTTTCTTTTTATCTTGACCACATGAATCTTTAATGAGGTATAATTTTGTTAACAGTTGAAGTAACAACTTGTATAGGTATTTAATAGATGAATTATTTTAAACCTTAGCCATTTAATACACAAATTGTATTTTCGGTATGAATGATTTCCTTGTTCAGTGATAAATTCTCATTGCACTTCAAGATCAGCTTCCCCAAATGACTTGTTCTCTAAAATTTAAGGAAAATTTCCTAATATACGTCTTTTTCAACCTAATACTTATAAAGCTGTCATCTTTATTTGTATGCAGTTTGACTAGACCAAATAAAGAACAATTATAAAAACTTAATACATTTTTGGAAAAGGAAGTTCCATTAACCAAAGTAATGTCTATTCTGAGCCCTGTAACACACAAAGTCTCAGGAATATTAGTAAGTGTGATCAATGAGTAATTAGATGATACCTTGACATTTTACTTTGTAGTAGTTTAACTCCCTTCAGGGGGCAAACATAACTTCCAATATACAAATCTGAAAGAAATGCCTTGTTTTTGGTAAGACTATTAGTGAAGAAAGTCTAATATTCTGTCTAAGAATTTGTATAGAAAATAGCAACAAAAGATAAATAAGAAACATATAAAATGATGCCACCTAAAATTCTTCAGTAGAAGACTGCACAAATTCATGATGTGAGCCAATTAAGACATCAACATATAAAAGAGGCAACACCAGTCTGAGGTAAGAACTAAAAGTTTAAAACTCCCAGGTAGAGGTTTCAAAAGAAGATGGCAGAGGAGTAGGATGTGGAGATCACCTTCCTCCCCACAGATACACCAGAAATATATCTACACGTGGAAAAATTCCTACAGAACACCTACTGAATGCTGGCAGAAGTCCTCAGACCTCCCAAAAGGCAAGAAACTCCCCACATAACTGGATAGGGCAAAAGAAAAAAGAATAAACAGAGACAAAAGAATAGGGGCAGGACATGCACCAGTGGGAGGGAGCTTTGAAGGAGGGAAGGTTTCAACACACTAGGAATCCCCTTTGCAGGTGGAGACTGTGGAGGTTGGAGGGGGAAAGCTTCAGAGCCATGGAGGAGAGCGCAGCAAAAGGGATGCAGAGGGCAAAGCAGAGAGATTCCCGCACAGAGGATGGGTGCCGACTGGTACTCACCAGCCCAAGAGGTTTGTCTGCTCACCCGCCGGGGCACATGGGGCTAGGAGCTGAGGCTCAGACTTTGGTCTGATTGCAGGGAGAGGACTGGCGGCGAGAACAAAACCTGAAGGGTTTAGTGCACCACTGCTAGAAGGGAGGGAGTACAGAAGAAGTCTGGAGCTGTCAAAGAGGCAAGAGACTTTTTCTTCCCTCTTTGTTTCCTGGTGCGCCAGGAGAGGGGATTAAACGAGCTGCTTAAACGAGCTCCAGAGAAGGGCAGGAGCCGCAGCTAACAGTGTGGAACCCAGAGACGGGCATGAGACGCTAAGGCTGCTGCCGCCACCACCAAGAAGCCTGTGTGCAAGCACAAGTCACTATCCCCACCTCCCCTCATGGCAGCTTCTTCAGTCCGCCACTGCAAGGGTCCCGGGATCCAGAGACAAGTTCCCCGGGAGAACACACACCAAGCCTCAGGCTGGTGCAATGTCACACCGGCCTCTGCCGCCACAGACTCACCCCACATCTGTACCCCTCCCTCCGCCGGACTGAGTGAGCCAGAGCCCCCGAATCAGCGGCTCCTTTAACCCCGTCTTCTCTGAGCAAAGAACAGATGCCGTTCAGTGACCTACATGCAGAGGCGGTGCCATATACAAAGCTGAACCCCGGGAGCTGTGCAAAAAAAAGAAGAGAAAGGGAAATCTCTCACGGCAACCTCAGGAACAGCAGATTAAATCTCCACAAGCAACTTGTTGTACCCTGCATCTGTGGAATACCTGAATAGACAACAAATCATCAAAAAATTGAGGAGGTGGACTTTGAGAGAATGATTTATAATTTTTTTCCCCTTTTCTGCTATTTGTGAGTGTGTATGTGTATGCTTCTGTGTGAGATTTTGTCTGTATAGCTTTGCTTTCACCATTTGCCCTAGGGTTCAATCCATCCGTTTTATTTTTGTTTTTTTCTTTAAAAAATTTTTTTTCTTAATAATTATTTTTTTTATTTTAATAACTTCAATTTATTTTACCTGACTTTATTTTATTTTCCTTTATCTTCTTTCTTTCTTTCCACATTTTCTACCTTTTATTCTGAGCTGTGGATGAAAGGCTCTTGGTGCTAGAGCCAGGAGTCAGTGCTTTGCCTCTGAGGTGGGAGAGCCAACTTCAGGACACTGGTCCTCAAGAGCACTCCCAGCTCCACGTAATATTAGGCAGCAAAAATCTCCCAGAGATCTCCATCTCAACATCTACACCCAGCTTCACTCAAAGACCAAGAAGCTACAGTGCTGGACACCCTATGCCAACCAACTAGCAAGATAGGAACACAACCACACCCATTAGTATAGAGTCTGCATAAAATCATAGTAAGTCCACAGATACCCCAAAACACACCACCAGACGTACACCTGCCCACCAGAAAGGCAAGATCCAGCCTCATCCACCAGAACACAGGCACTAGTCCCCTCCATCAGGAAGGCTACACAACCCACTGAAACAACTTTAGCCACTGGGGACAGACACGAAAAACAACGGGAACTATGAACCAGGAGCCTGCCAAAAGGAGACCCCAAACACAGTAAGATAAGCAAAATGAGAAGACAGAAAAACACACAGCAGATGAAGGAGCAAGATAAAAACCGAGCAGACCTAACAAATGAAGAGGAAATAGGTAGTCTACCTGAAAAAGAATTCAGAATAATGATAGTAAAAATGATACAAAATCTTGGAAATAGAATAGAGAAAATGCAAGAAACATTTCACAAGGACCTAGAAGAACTAAAGATGAAACAAGCAATGATGAAGAACACAATAAATGAAATTAAAAATACTCTAGAAGGGATCAATAGCAGAATAATTCAGGCAGAAGAATGGATAAGTGACCTGGAAGATAAAGTAGTGGAAATAACTACTGCAGAGAAGAATAAAGAAAAATGAATGAAAAGAACTGAGGACAGTCTCAGAGACCTCTGGGACAACATTAAACACACCAACATCCAAATTATAGGGGTTCCAGAAGAAGAAGAGAAAAAGAAAGGGACTGAGAAAATATTTGAAGAGATTCTAGTTGAAAATTTCCCTAATATGGGAAAGGAAATAGTTAATCAAGTCCAGGAAGCACAGAGAGTCCCATACAGGATATATCCAAGAAAAACTCGCCAAGACACATATTAATCAAACTGTCCAAAATTAAATGCAATGAAAACAAATTAAAAGCAGCAAGGGAAAAACAACAAATAAAAAAACAAGGGAATCCCCATATGGTTAACAGTTGATCATTCAGCAGAAACTCTGCAGGCCAGAAGGGACTGGCAGGACATATTTAAAGTGATGAAGGAGAAAAACCTACAAACAAGATTATTCTAACCAGCAAGGATCTCATTCAGATATGATGGAGAAATTAAAACCTTTACAGACAAGCAAAAGCTGAGAGAGTTTAGCACCACCAAACCAGCTTAACAACAAATGCTAAAGGAAATTCTCTAGGCAAGAAACACAAGAGAAAGAAAAGACCTATAATAACGAACCCAAAACAATTTAGACAATGGAGAAAGGAACATATATATTGATAATTACCTTAAATGTAAACGGACTAAATGCTCCCACCAAAAGACACAGATTGGCTGAATGGGTACAAAAACAAGACCCATATATGTGCTGTCTACAAGAGACCCACTTCAGACCTAGAGACACATACAGACTGAAAGTAAGGGGATGGAAAAAGATATTCCACACAAATGGAAACCAAAAGAAAGCTGGAGTAGCAATTCTCATATCAGACAAAATAGATTTTAAAATAAAGACTATTAAGAGACAAAGAGGGTCACTACATAATGATCAAGCAATCGATCCAAGAAGAAGATATAACAATTGTAAATATTTATGCACCCAACATAGGAGCACCTCAATACATAAAGCAAATACTAACAGCCATAAAAGGGGAAATCAACAGTAACACATTCATAGTAGGGGACTTTAACACCCCACATTCACCCATGGACAGATCATCCAAAATGAAAATATATAAGGAAACACAAGCTTTAAATGATACACTAAACAAGATGGACTTAATTGATATTTATAGGACACTCCATCCAAAAACAATAGAATACACACTTTTCTCAAGTGCTCATGGAACATTTTCCAGGATAGATCATATCCTGGGTCACAAATCAAGCTTTGGTAACTTTAAGAAAATTGAAATTGTATCAAGTATCAAGTTTTATTTCTGCAATTTGTATGGGAACACAAAAGACCCCAAATAGCTAAGGCAATCTTGAGTACGAAAAATGGAGCAGGAGGAATCAGGTTCCCTGACTTCAGACTATACTACAAAGTTACAGTAATCAAGACAGTATGGTACTGGCTCAAAAACAGAAAGATAGATCCATGGAAGAGGATAGAAAGCCCAGAGATAAACCCACGCACATATGGTCACCTTATTTTTGATAAAGGAGGCAGGAATGTACAGTGGAGAAAGGACAACCTCTTCAATAAGTGGTGCTGGGAAAACTGGACAGGTACATGTAAAAGTATGAGATTAGATCACTCCCTAACACCATACACCAAAATAAGCTCAAAATGGATTAAAGACCTAAATATAAGGCCAGAAACTCTCAAACTCTTAGAGGAAAACATAGGCAGAACACTCTATGACATAAATCACAGCAAGATCCTTTTTGACCCACCTCCCAGAGAAATGGAAATAAAAACAAAAATAAACAAATGGGACCTAATGAAACTGCAAAGCTTTTGCACAGCAAAGGCAACCATAAACAAGACCAAAAGACAACCCTCAGAATGGGAGAAAATATTTGCAAATGAAGCAACTGACAAAGGATTAATCTCCAAAATTTACAAGCAGCCCATGCAACTCAATAACAAAAAAACAAACAACCCATCCAAAAATGGGCAGAAGACCTATATAGACATTTCTCCAAAGAAGATATACAGATTGCCAACAGACACATGAAAGAATGCTCAACATCATTAATCATTAGAGAAATGCAAATCAAAGCTACAATGAGATATCATCTCACACTGGTCAGAATGGCCATCTTCCAAAAAACTAGAAACAATTAATTCTGGAGGGAGTGTGGAGAAAAGGGAACACTATTGCACTGTTGGTGGGAATGTAAATTTATACAGCCACTGTGAAGAACAGTATGGAGTTCCTTAAAAAAACTACAAATAGAACTACCATACGACCCAGTAATCCCACTACTGAGCATATACCCTGAGGAAACCATAGTTCAAAAAGTGTCATGTACCAAAAGGTTCATTGCAGCTCTGTTTACAATGCCCAGGACATGGAAGCCACCTAAGTGTCCATCAACAGATGAAAGGTTAACTAAGATGTGGCACATATATACAATGGAATATTACTCAGCCCAAAAAGAAAGGAAATTGAGTTATTTTTAGTGAGGTGGATTGACCTGGAGTCTGTCATGCAATGTGAAGTTAGTCAGAAGGAGAATAACAAATACCGTTTGCTAGCACATATATACGGAATCTAAGAAAAAAAATGTCATGAAGAGCCTAGGGTTAGGACAGGAATAAAGACACAGACCTACTAGAGAATGGACTTGAGGATATGGGGAGGGGGAAGGGTAAACTGTGACAAAGTGAGAGAGTGGCATGGACATATTTTCACTACCAAACGTAGGATGGATAACTAGTGGGAAGTAGCCGCATGGCACACGGAGATCAGCTAGGTGGTTTGTGACCACCTAGAGTAGTGGGATAGGGAGGTTCAGAGGGAGGGAGGCACAAAGGTTAAGAGATATGAGAACTTATGTATATGTATAACTGATTCACTTTATTATAAAGCAGAAAGTAACACACCTTTGTAAAGCAATTATACTCCAATAAAGATGTTAAAAAGAGATAAATAAAAACTCCCAGGTATTTGAAAAATATTTCGTTACCTACTGCCATTGATATACATATAATTATGCTAATCTGTCTCTGTAAAAAAGAGATTTATTGTAGTTAGATACAAAATGTGTAAACATAGTGTGCACTGATTAGTAAGAAAATAAAAACAATGAAGCTCAAAGTTTTTAGGTCAACCCTCTTAAAACACACACACACACACACACACACACACACACACACATATATATACATACATACATATAAATCGCAAGAAGAAAGACCCACTGTCTTTGGATCAGCTAAGGATTTCATTAGAAGAGGTATCAATTTCTTTGGGATGTTGGCTACCAGACAGGTGTTTAGAATGTCCATTCTCAGTAACTCGCTGGGTATAAAACAAAATATAGGGCTTCCCTGGTGGCGCAGTGGTTGAGAGTCCGCTTTCCAATTCAGGGGACACGGGTTCGTGTCCCGGTCCGGGAAGATCCCACATGCCACGGAGCAGCTGGCCCGTGAGCCATGGCCGCTGAGCCTGCGCGTCCGGAGCCTGTGCCCCGCAATGGGAGAGGCCACAACAGTGAGAGGCCCGTGTACTGAAAAAAAAAAAAAAAAAATATATATATATATATATATATATATATATATATATAAGCTTGGGCCTTGCATATTTCATCCATAGTGCACATGTTTAGCTTGGAATCATTGCAGTGTACTCAGAACCCTCCTTCGGGATTATAACACTAGGCAGTGTAATATCCTGAGCCAAATTCTTTCCCGTGGTGCATTACTACAGCAGGTACGTAATGAATAAAACATTCTGGTCTGTGAGGTTTCAGAGATTCCCTGCAGCAATATGGCTCCATGTTTAAGATTTCTTCAAAGCCAACATGAACACCAATCTTCTCTTAATTATTGTGTCCTGATCACCTGAATCCTTTGAGATGTAATATGAGAAACTGAGGTAGGTGGAATATCATAAGCTGTTTGGGGGCTTCTGTGAGCATAACTAGTTTGAGGAAAACCTTCTATGCTTTTAATTACACTGGTCACATATATAGATTTTTCCTTCTGAAGCTTCAGTTTTTGTGAATTTGGTCAACATTTTAGTAACCAGACACAGCTGAGAAGTAGCATCTTTTCCATTGCATTGGTATCTTTCTGGAAATTCCAGTGACAATTTCCAGAAAAGTGCTATGATATTTGATTTGTTGTCACATGTGAGACACGTAACCTGAGTAACAAGTTATCTATGAAAAATGTTATTCACAACATTCATAAACTGTTTGATAAGTTTCCATTGAGAAGTGGGGATATGAGATGGTATCCTGGTATCAGTTGTCTCTAGGTCATGCTGTATTTTATCCAAAAGCTCACAAATTAATTCTCGAGCATCTTGTTAGGCATAACCACAAAAATCAGGTATTAATCTCCATATTAAGTGTAGCATAGCAAATGGTGTGACCAAGGCCCACTTTCCAGACCACATAACTTGGAACAAAATATGAAATTCATGACAGAGAGAAGTGTATTATGAACTTGGCTTCCTTGGCTGAATAAGTTCTATCTTTCTACTCTTTGATGCTCCACCACTTAGTCCTGATGATAAACTTGGATGTCTGGAGCAAACAAAGCCTGTTTCTTTTTCTTGGCATTCATTCATTTGGTATACTGTATCTGTGACTGGAGGATGCCTTCAAGATGATCTTGTTTTATCACTAGCTGTCACAGCCAGCCATCGGTTCAGATCAAGTTGGAAAAAATATTGTCAAAAAATAAGTAAATGACTCAATACTTGAAGAACATAATTCATATAGCAAGTATTTCCAAAATTTCTCAATCCTGTTACATGAAGAGTTATTATTGGTGTTCATTTAATGGAGGAATCACTGGCATTTTTAAAAATTTTATTTTATTTATTTATTTTTTTATTCAGCAGGTTCTTGTTAGTTATCTATTCTATACATATTAGAATAGATAACGCAAGCACAAATCAACTCAGTTGTATTGCAGTCCACACAATGCCATTTCTGAGGGTTGAGGATGGAATGGCCTTGAACAAGTCTCAACTGCCCAATGTGTTTGACTTATCCGTTGTTAGCATTTAGTTTAGCTGAGAAACACATAATCCAAAGAAATCTCTGTTCACAACACCTGAAGCATCTGGAAAGATCCCGAGCCAGAGTGGCCATCTTAGCACTCTTCAGCATGAAGCTGTAGCCGACTCTGCCCCCGTCCCCCCACTTTGGAGTGCCAGGAGAGGGCAGGCTGCTCTGCTATGTGACTGTGGACGGATAGGTTGTCCACCTGAGACTGGGAACCCACTTCTGGGCCCCAAGTCCGCGTCGGTGCAGCATTATCTTTTATATGAGTCTAAACGCACATGTTGTCACTTTTACATGATAGCCAATGGCTTATCAACTACTTATAAGCTTTCATATATATGCTGAAGAGGAAGCAGTTCATTCTTTACCTGTGGCAGTTCAATACCTTTGCTATAAACACCAAATGATTTATTTTTAGAAACTCATTTCTGAAGTCATTTTTCCCGTGGAAACTGTATGAATATTTGGACATTTTAGATTTAGGAAATGCTTTCATAAAAATTGGAAAAAAATAATAAAATGGCTGCATATGTACCCTCCTTACTTTGGTTACTCCAACGTGACTTGCCTTACTCCCCTTTCTAATCTCTATTAGCTCTACTTACTCAGAGTAGCATTTTATACATGGGGTTATGTTACAAACGCATTCCTTAAGTTAAAGATAACATTAAATGTATACATATATCTCCTCCCTCTTGGACCTCCCTCTCACCTCCCCCCAACACACACACACACAAAAAAAAAACATTAAAAATGTTTAAAATAACATTTGGTCAAAATTATTCTTGATTTTTTTTAATGCTTCTTTTACATTGCCCATAGAAACACTGGGACAAATATTATTTTGGTATGCAATCCTGGAGAGTAACATATATGTGACTACATATACTTTATAAAGTATTAGATAGCAATTATGGTACATAAGAGGAAATACATATGTGTGTATAATTTAACAGTATTTTATTTAAATTAAATGATCATTTAAAGTTGAATTCATAGAAGTTAAATATAAGTATGATGGAATTCTAGATATACTCTCCTACAACTTTATTTTTATTTTTTGCGGTACGTGGGCCTCTCACTTCTGTGGCCTCTCCCGTTGCGGAGCACAGGCTCTGGATGTGCAGGTCCAGCAGCCATGGCTTACGGGCCCAGCTGCTCCGAGACATGTGGGATCTTCCCGGACCGGAGCACGAACCCGCGTCCCCCACATCGGCAGGTGGACTTCCAACCACTGCGCCACCAGGGAAGCCCAACAACTATTATTTTTTAATTCAAGCTACAGACCAAGAGCTACAAATCTAGTCTTAGACTGTAGAGGTAAATGAGGCAGAAAAGGAGTGGAGAAAGAGGTCATAATGCATTCCCTAATTTCCTTTGTACGAATTATTTACCAGTACCTCAACTAGAGGATACATTTTTATAAATGTGCATGTTGGGGAGGAAGATGGTTACTTCTTTGTTTCTCCTCACATTGCCTAGCACCATGCTGGGCACTCACCGGGTCCTCAGTAAAGAAGTGGTTGGTTTATGCCTGTCTGTCACTGGCACAAAGTGCATTACTGTTGCATTTATACACAGAATGACCGGTGAGACAATATATATCCTATGTGGAGCCAAGCAGCAGGACAAGGTTACAGCAAGCCGTTAGTACACTGACAGGAGAAGTGAAGGTGATCATGAATGCCTGGGAGTGCTTGAGCAATATGCCAATAGTTAGTCTGTGAGGGGAAAGTAGTGTCAGTGGACTCAGAGGCAGGTCAGAGTCAAATATTGAGTCAACACAGCCAGAGAGATTAAGTCTGAGCAAAAACAAACACAAGAATCAGAGACAGGGAGGGTACTTGCAGTGCAGGAATGAGGGGAATGTGCAATTGGGCATGACAAATCACAGGACAGGAGCTTAATACTGCAGTTGCTTTCACAAGCTTGAGGGGCTGTGCTACAAAACTCCTGTCTTCCAAACAAGTCACTGTAAAATATCCTGGGAAGTTAAGTGGTAACTGCTTTCCATGATGACATGGATTTTGGACTGGTTCATTGACGAATTCCCATAGGACATTACAGTGTCTGGAACATAGTATGTATGTAATAAATATTTATCAAATGAATGAACACAGAAACATCTGTAGTGAATCTGCTTAGGGCTGACACCTCAATAAGATGCATGTATTTTCTTTCTTGCATTCATTCAACCAACTAAATAAGCACCAAAAGTAATGATTTTCTAATACACAGGAAATTGAGGAATACAGATATATATAAACTTCATAATTCCCATTCTTAAAGAATTTTCAGTACCATAGGAATTTTAAGACTTACACTAAAGATATAATAAATGTGAAAATGGTGAGAGGTATAAACAAAATGAATTAGAAATTCATAGAAGTGATTAACTCTGGCAGCAGATTAAAGAGAATTTTGTATCTAGTGGGTGACATTCGAGTTAAATACTGAAGGACAGGGAAGCTTGATGACAATAAATATAGGAAAAAGACAACTTAATTAGAAAGAAGGATCATCAGCAAATCACAGTAATGAGAAACTGCATGATTGAGAAACAGATAATCATCTAGTTTGCTTGGGAATATGACATATATTGCAAAGAGAATAGTGAGAGAAGAAGGAAAGGTAGAATGGGTAATTACTAGGGGAATTATCAAGCACCAGGCTGAGAAGTGTTAAACTGTACTATGAACATTTGAATGCTTTGGGTAAGTGAAGAAATAACCAGAGCTGTTCTTTAGAAAGATTAACCTGATATATAGGGTGGACTGGAGGAAAGAGCTAGTAGAAGACAGAGTGTCATGTAGAAAACAATTACAATAGGCAAGAACAAACAAACATCAAAGTAGTGAGACTGGGGAGTGACATCAGCAACACGGTGGCATAAGACATTCCTCCATTTTATCTCCCTTTTTAATCAATTAATTTAACATCCAGACATGAACAAGAGCAATTTTGTGGGGGTTTCCAGACATCACGTCTTTCCCTAAGGGACTCAAGAATAATCTTTCTCACAAGTGTGCCAGTACGAGATACATAAACCCCCATATGGACTATGGAACCAGAGGAACCAATGAGGCTGCCTGACCACTCTTGCCCCTGTTAGGTAAGAACTGGGTGAGTGCTGAATCAGACAGGTACTCACCCATGAGACAGAACTTGCAGAAGTCCAATACCTCTGAAGGGAAGGAAAACAACAACAACAACTAAAAAGAAAGATACAAGTTTGGTCACAGAGGAGGTGAGCTTGGTCACAGCAGAGGTAATAAGAGAAACATTCCAGGTGCTGCCCCACCTCCAAGAAGCACTGATCAGCATTGATTTATCAGGAGGAGACAAGTCTTCCGCAGGGAGAAAGGAGGGCAGGGAGAGAGGGCCTGACTACCTTAATCAAGGAGAAGGCAGTTAGAGAAACTGATTTTTCTTCACCAGCACCGAGAGTATTAAGGTGAGAGCTCTGCCACTTGGGGGAGGAGATAAGTGATAAAGAGGGAAGCTTAAAAATTCAAATGGCCTTGAAATGGTTGAACTCTACAGAAAGTTCACCCACACTCCCACAGGCATAGGATTTCCCTGTCACGTCGATGGGTGCACCAAATACACCAAGTGCTATACCCACACTTCCCTCCACTCTGCTACTGATTCCCTGTACATGCTCCCAAGTGTGTCATGAAAGTGAGCTCTAATAGACAAGGAGCATGCTCAGAAACGGTGTCACAGTTGATAAGAAAGGGAGAAACCACCCACTTGTGCTACAGCACCACATTCTGGAATAAAAAAGATTTCTAATTATCATGCTGGTGAATCATAAGAACCAAAGAGAACAAAAAATTTAGTTAAACTGGCATCTGCTACATCCAAAGTGAAAACAGAGATGTATAGCTACAAACAAAATGAAAAAAAAAAATCAAGGAAATATGGTATCACAAAAACAAAATAGCAATTCTCCACAACTGAACTCAAAGTCATGAAATATTGCAATCTAATTGATAAATAAGTCAAAGTAACTGATATATGAAAAATATCATGGATATTTTGATAGGGAATGAATTGTCTGTAGAGTGCTTTGAATAGTATAGACATTTTAACAATATTAATTTTTCCAATCCAAGAACACAGGATAACTTTCCATTTCTTTGTATCCTTTTCATATTCCTTCATCAATGTTTTATAATTTCCAGAGTATAGGTTTTCACCCTTATGGTTAAGTTTATTCCTAGGTATTTTATTTTATTTAATTTTGATGCAATTGTAAATGGTAATTTCTAAATTTCTCTCTCTGATAGTTCATTGTTAGTTTTTAGAAGAGCAACAGATTTCTGTTTATTAATATTGTATCCTGTAACATTATAAAATTAATTTATTAGTTCTAATAGTTTTTAGGTAAAGACTTTAGGGTTTTCTACATAGAGTATCACACCATCTATAAAATAGTGAGATTTTACTTCTGCTTTTCCAACTTGGATTCTTTTGTTTCCTTTACTTTTCTTACTGCTATGGCTAGGACTTCCAATATTGTGTTAAGTAGAAGTGGCAAAAGTGGGTATCCTTGTCTTGTTCCTGATTTTAGAGGAAAAGCTTTCAGTTTTTCTTCATTAATTATGATGTTACCTGTGGGTTTGTTGCAAAGGGCCTTTATTATGTTGAGATATGTTCCCTGTATACAAAACTTGATAAGAGCTTTTATCATCAACAGATGTTGAATTTTTTTCAAATGCATTATTTGCAACTATTGAGATGATCAGTATTTTTTTTTCTTCCTTTTGTTAATGTGGAGTATCACATTGATTGATTTCTCACTACTGAAACAAATTTGCATCTCTGGTATGAATCCCACTTGAGCATGATTTATTATCTTTAAAAATTATTATTGAATTCCATTTGCTAATGTTTTGTCAAGGGTTTTTGCATCTATATACATCAGAGATATTGGGCTATAATTTTCTTTTTCTCTAGTTTTTTTTCTGGTTTTGATATCTGGGTAATATTGACTTCATAAAATCAGTTTTGGAGTGTTTCATCCCCTTCAAATTTTTGGAATAGTTTGAGAAGGATAAGTATTAATTCTTCTTAATATGTTTGGTAGAATTCTCCTATGAAGCCATCCTGCCCTGGACTTTTGTTTCCTGGGAGTGATTTTATTATACTTTCATTTTCACTACTAGTGGTCAGTCTGTTTATATTGTATATTTCTTCCTGATTTAGTGTTGGAAGGTTGTATGATTTTTGAAATTTGTCCTTTACTTCTAGGTTGACCAGTTTATTGACATATAACTGTTTGTAGTATTCTCTTATTTTTTTTCTCTGTGGAATCTTTTATTATTTCTCCCTTTCATTTCTTATTTTGTTTATTTGGGTCCTCTGGCTTTTGTTCTTAATAATCCTGGCTAAAGTTTTATCAATTTAGTTCATGTTTTAAAAAAATCAGCTCTTGGTTTCATTGATCTTTTTTAAAATTATTTTTGGTTTCTATTTTATTTGTTTATTGTCTGATCTTTATTATTTCCATTCTTCTGTTGACTCTGGGCTTCATATATTCTTGTTTTTCTAATTCCTTTATATGTAAAGTTAGGTTATTTATTTGAGATTCTTCTTGTTTCTAGATGTAGGCCTGTGTCACTATAAATGTCCATCTTAGAAATGCTTTTGCTGCACCCCATAGATTTTGGAATGTTGCATTTCCAGTTTCATCTGTCTCAATGTAACATCAGATTTTCTCTTTGATTTTTTTCATTGACCTATTTCTTTTAATTCCCCATGTGTTTGTGCTTTTCCAGTTGTTTCTTCATATAATTGACTTCTAGTCTCATACCATTGTGGTCAGAACCCATGACATTTTTCAGAGAGCTAGAATAAATAATTCTTAAAAATATGTGGAAACAAAGAAGACCCTGCATTGCCAAAGAAATCCTGAGGGGGAAAACAATGCCAGAGGTATCACACTCCCTGAGTTCAGACTGAATTACAAAAGCATAGTAATCAGAACAGCATGGTACTGACAAAAAAACAGACATATAGATCAATGGAACAGAAAATAGAGCCCAAAATAAACCCACACACTTATTGTCAATTAATCTATGACAAAGGGGCAAAATATACCATGAAGATTAAAACAGTTTCTTCAATAAGTTGAGGGCTCAAATCAATAAAAATAGAACTGAAAAAGTAGACGTTAAAATGGACACCACAGAAATATAAAGGATAATACGAGAATATTGCAAGAAACTATATACCAATAAAATGGAAAACCTAGGAGAAATGGACAAATTCTTAGAAAAGTACAATTCTCCCAAGACTGAAGCAATAGGAAACAGAAAATATGAACAGACTAATCACAAGTACTAAAATTGAAAATGTGATTTTAAAACTCCCAACAAACTGAAATCTAGGACCAGTTGGCTTCATACACGATTTCTGTCAAACATTTAGAGAAGAGTTAATGCATATCCTTTTGAAACTATTCCAAAAATTGCAAAGGAAGGAACACTCCCAAACTCGTTCTATGAGGGCAACATCACCATGACACAAAAACCAGAAAAAGATATCTCAAAAACAAAAATTATATACCAATATCACTAATGAATATAGATGCAAAAATCCTCAACAAAATACTAGCAAACCAAATTCAACAATACATTAAAAGGATTATACACCATGATCAAGTGGGGTTTATCATAGGGATACAAGGATTTTTTGAAATATCCACAAATCAACCAGTGTGATACAACACATCAACAAACTGAAGAATAAAAAAATCATATGATCATCTCAATAGATGTAGACAAAGATTTTGACAAATTTCAACACCTATTTATGATAAAAACTCTCCAGAAAATGGGCATAGTGGGAACATACCTCAACACAATAAAAGTCACATATGACAAACCTACAGCTAACATCATACTCAACAGTGTCAAATGGAAAGCATTTCCTCTAATATCAGGAACAAGACAAGGATATCCACTATTGCCACTTTTGTTCAACATAGTTTAGGAAGTCCTAGTTATGGCATTCAGAGAAGAAAAAGAAATAAAAGGAATTTAAATTGGAAAAGAAGAAGTAAAACTGTAACTCTTTTCAGATGACATGATACTATACATAAAAATCCTAAAGACCTACCAGAAAACTACCAGAGCTCATCAATGAATTCGGTAAAGTTGCATGAAAAAAATAAATATAGAGAAATTTCTATACACTAATAACAAAATATCAGAAAGAGACATTAAAGAAAGAATACCATTTACCATCACATCAAAAAGAATAAAATACCTAGGAATAAACCTACCTGAGGAGGCAAAAGACCAGTACTCTGAAAACGATAAGATGTTGATGTAAGAAACTGAAGATGACATAAACAGATGGAAAGATATACCACTTTCTTGGATCAGAAGAATCATTATTGTCAAAATTACTATAATACCCATGGCAATCTACAGATTCAATGCAATTCCCATCAAATTATCAATGACATTTTTCACAAAACTAGAAGAAAAAATCTTAAAAACTGTATTGAGACAAAAAAGACCCCAAATAGCCAAAGCAATATTGAGAAGGAAAAATGGAGCTGGAGGAATCAGGCTGCCTGATTTCAGCCTATACTACAAAACTACAGTCATGAAAACAGTATGGCTTCAACATAAAAAAAGGCCATGTAAGAAAAACCCACAGAAAACATTATCTCAATGGTGAAAAATTGAAAACATTTCCTCTAAGATCAGGAATAAGACAAGTGTGCTCTCTCTCACCACTATTATTCAATATAGTTTTGGAAGTCATAGTCACAGTAATGAGAGGAAAAAAAAGAAATAAAAGGTATCCAAGTTGGAAAAGAAGAAGCAATATTGTCACCTTTTGCAGTTGACATGACACTATAAGGGAAAATCCTAAAGATGCCACCAGAAAACACTTAGAGCTAATCAATGAATTTGGTAATGTAGCAGGATACAAAATTAATACACAGAAATCTCTTGCATTTCTATACACTAAAAATGAAAGATTGGAAAGAGAAATTAAGAAAACAACACCATTTACCATTGCAAATAAAAGAATAAAATACATAGGAAAAAACCTACCTAAAGAGGCAAGAAACTTGTACTCCTTAAACTATAAGACATTGATGAAAGAAATCAAAGACAACACAAACAGGTAGAGAGGTATACCATGTTCTTGGATTGGAAGAATCGATATTGTGAAAATGCCTGTATTACACACAGCAATCTACAGATTCAAGGCAATCCCTATCAAAGATCCAATGGCATTTTTCACAGAACTTTAACAAAAAATGTTTTAATTTGTATGGAAACACAAAATATCCTGAATAACCAAAGCAATCTTGAGAAAGAAAAATGGAGCTGGAGGAATAAGGCTCCATGACTTCAGACTACACTACAAAGCTACAGGAATGAAAAAGAGAATGGTACGGGCACAAAAACAGAAAGATATATCAATGGAACAGGGTAGAAAACCCAGAGATAAACCCACAAACCTATGGCCACCTAATCTATGACAAAGGCAGCAAGAATATACAATGGAGAATACAGAGCCTTTTCAATAAGTGGTGTTGGGAAAACTGGAGAGCTACATGTAAATGAGTGAAATTAGAATGTCCGTGACACCATACACAAAAATAAATTCAAAATGGATAAAAGACCTAAATGTAAGGACAGACAAGATAAAACTCTTAGTGGAAAACATAGGCAGAACACTCTTTGACATAAACTACAGCAAGATCTTTTCTTGATCCACCTCCTAGAGTAACAAAAATTTAAAAATAAATAAATAAATAAATGGGACCTAATTAAACTTAAAAGATTTTGCACAGCAAAGGTAACCATAAACAAGATGAAAATACAACCCTCAAAATGGGAGAAAATATTTGCCAATAAATCAATGGACAAGGCACTAATCTCCAAAACACACAAACAGTTCATGCAGCTCAATATCAAAAATGCAAACAACTCAGTAAAAAGTGAGTGGAAGACCTAAATGGTCACTTCTCCAAAGAAGACATACAGATGGCCAAGAGGCACATGAAAAGATTCTCAACATCACTAATTATTAGAGAAATGCAAGTCAAAATTACAATGAGGTATCACACTCACACTGGTCAGAGTGGCCACCATCAAAAAATCTACAAATAATAAATGCTGGAGAGGGTGTGGATAAAAGGGGACCCTCTCGAAATGTTGGTGAGAATGTAAATTGATAGAGCCACTATGGAGAGCAGTATGGAGGTTCCTTAAAAAAACTAAAAATAGAGCTACCATATGACCCAGCAATCCCACTACTGGGCATATACCCAGAGAAAACCATAATTCAAAAAGACACATGTGAGAGGGGCACCTTCAAGGTGGTTGAGGAGTAAGAATTGGAGATCACCTTCCTCCCCACAAATACATCAAAACTTCATCTACATGTGGAACAACTCCTACAGAACACCTACTGAACACTGACAGAAGATCTCAGACTTACCAAAAGGGAATAAACTCCCCATGAACCTAGGTAGGGCAAAAGAGAAAAGGAAAAACACAGACAAAAGAATAGGGACAGGACCTGCCTCTCTGACAGGGAGCTGTGAATGTGGAAAAGTTTCCACACACTAGGAAGCCCCTTCACTTGTGGAGACAAGGGGTGGGCAGAGGGGAAGCTTCAGAGCCATGGAGGAGAGCACAGCAACAGGGGTGCAAAGGGCAAAGTGGAGAGGTTCCTGCACAAAGGATCAGTTGCAACCAGCACTTACCAGCCTGAGAGTCTTTTATGATGACCCACCAGGGCAGGCAGGTGGGGGCTGGGAGCTGAAGCTTAGCCTTCAGATGTCAGATCCCAGGGAGAGGACTGGGCTTGGCTGTGTGAACACAGCCTGAAGGGGGCTAGTATGTCACAGCTATCCTGGAGGGAGATGGGGAAAATGTCTGGACCTGCTGAAGAGGCAAGAGACCATTGTTTTGGGGTGGATGAGGAGAGGAGATTCAGAGCACTGCCTAAATGAGCTCCAGAGATGGGCGCGAGCTGTGGCTATCCGCGTGGACACCAGAGATGGGCATGAGACACTAAGGTTGCTGCTGCAGTCAACAAGGAGACTCTATACAACCACAGGTCACTATCCACACCTCCCCTCCCAGGAGCCTGTGCAGTCCACCAGTGCCAGGGTCCCGTGATCCAGGGACAAATTCCCAGGGAGAACACATGGCATGCCTCAACAGTTGAAACTTCATGCCAGCCTCTGCCGTTGGAGGCTAGCTGCACACCCCATACACCTCCCTGCCCCCAGCCTGAATGAGCCAAAGCACCCTAATTAGCCGATCCGATCCATTAACCCTGTCCTGTCTGGGTGAGAAAGAGGTACTCTCAGGCGACCTATGTGCAGAGGCATGGGCGAACTCCAGGAGCTGGGAGAACAAAGAAGAAAAAGGGAAATTTTTCCATGCAGCCTCAGGAGCAGCAGATTAAAACTCCACAATCAACAGGAGTACCCTCTATCAGTGGAATACCTGAATAGACAACAAATCATACCAAAACTGAGGTGGTGGACTTTGGGAGCAACTGTACACTTGGGGTTTGCTTTCTGCATCTAATTTGTTTCTGATTTTATGTTTATCTTAGTTTAGTATTTAGAGCTTATTATCTATGGTAGATTTGTTTATTGATTTGGTTGCTCTCATCCATATATATATATATAAATTTATATATATTAATTATTTTCTTTTTGTGTGTGTATATATGTATGCTTCTATCTGTGATTTTTTTCTGTATAGCTTTGCTTTTGCCATTTGTACTAGGGTTCTGACTATCCTTTTTTTTTTTTTTCTTTTTTGGTGTTTTTAATTTTTTTCATATAATTTTTAGGGCTTGTTATCATTGGTGGATTTGTTTTTGGTTTGGTTGCCCTCTTCTTTCTTTCTTTTTAATAATACTTTTATTTTTAATAATTTTTAATTTTTTTTTATTTTACTAACTTTATTTTATTTTATTTTCCCTTTTTTTCCCTCCTTTTTCTTCTGAGCCATATGGCTGACAGAGTCTTGGTGCTCTGGCTGGTTGTCAGGCCTGTGCTTCTGAGGTTGGAGAGCTGAGTTCAGGACATTGGACCACAAGAGACCTCCTGGCCCAATGTAATATCAAACAGCAAAAGCTCTTCCAGAGATCTCCACTGCAATGCTAAGATCCAGCTCCACTAAACGACCATCAAGCTACAGTGCTGGACACCCTATGCCAAACAATGAGCAAGACAGGAACACAACCCCACCCACTAGCAGAGAGGCTGTCTAAAATATAATAAGTTCAAAGACACCCTAAAACACACCACCAGACATGGTACTGCCCACCAGAAAGACAAGATCCAGGCTCATCCACCAGAAAACAGGCACCAGTGCCCTCCACCAGGAAGCCTACACAACCCACTGAACCAACCTTACCCACTGGGAGGAGACACTAAAAATAACAGGAACCACGAACCTGCAGCCTGTGGAAAGGAGACCATGAAACACATTACGTTAAACAAAATGAGAAAACAGAGAAATACACAGAAGATGAAAGAGCAAGGTAGAGATTCACCAGACCAAACAAACGAAGAGGATATCGGTAGCCTACCTGAAAAATAATTCAGAGTAATGATAGTAAAGATGATCCAAAATCTTGGATATAAAATGGAGAAAATATAAGAAACGTTTAAGAAGGATTTAGAAGAATTAAAGAACAAACAAACAATGATGAACAGCACAATAAATGAAATTAAAAACTCTCTAGAAGGAATCAATAGCAGAATAACTGAGGCAGAAGAAAGGATAAGTCACCTGGAAGATAAAATAGTGAAAATAACTACTGCAGAGCAGAATAAAGAAAAAAAATGAAAATAATTGAGAACAGTCTCAGATACCTTTGGGACAACATTAAACATACCAACATTCGAATTATAAGGGTCCCAGAAGATGAAGAGAAAGAAAAAGGGACTGAGAAAATATTTGAAGATATTATAGTTGAAAACTTCCCTAATATAGGTAAGGAAATAATCAGTCAAGTCCAGGAAGAGCAGAGAGTACTATACAGGAAAACACTAAGGAGAAACACAGAAAGACACAAATTAATCAAACTATCAAAAGTTAAATACAAAGAAAAAATATTAAAAGCAGGTAGGGAAAAGCAACAATTAAGACACAATGGAATCCCCATAAAGTTAACAGCTGACTTTTCAGCAGAAACTCTGCAACACAGAAGGGTGTGTCAGGACTTATTTAAAATGATGAAAGAGAAACAAAACTACAACCAAGATTTCTCTACCCAGCAAGGATCTCATTCAGATTCAATGGAGAAATTAAAAGCTTTACAGACAAGCAAAAGCTAAGAGAATTCAGCACCACCAAACCAGATCTAAAAGAAATGCTGAATGAACTTCTCTAGGAAGAAACACAAGAGAAGGAAAATACTTACAATAACAAACCCCAAACAATTAAGAAAATGGTAATACGGACATGCATATTGATAACAACCTTAAATGTAAATGATTAAATGCTCCAACCAAAAGACATAGACTGGCTGAATGGATACAAAAACAAGACCTGTATATATGCTGTCTACAAGAGACACACTTCAGACCTAGGGACACATACAGCCTGAAAGTGAAAGGATGGAAAAAGATATTCCATGCAAATGGAAATCAAAAGAAAGCTGGAGTAGCAATTCTCATATCAGACAAATAGACTTTAAAATAAAGCATATTACAAGAGGCAAAAAGGACACTACATAATGATCAAGGGATAAATTCAAGAAGAAGACATAACAGTTGTAAATATTTATGCACACAAGCTGGGAGCACATTAATATTTAAGGCAAATGCTAACAGCCATAAAAAGGGAAATTGACACAATCATAGTATGGAATTTAACACCAATGGACAGAACATCCAAAATGAAAATAAATAAGGAAACACAAATTTTAAATGATACATTAAAAAAGATGGATTTGATATTTATTTGACATTCTAACCAAAATCAGCAGATTACACTTTCTTATCAAGTGCTCATGGAACATTCTCCAGGATATATAATAACTTAGGTCACATATCAAGTCTTGGTAAATTTAAGAAAATTGAAATCATATCAAGTACCTTTTCCAACCACACACCTTGACTCTACATATCAATTACAGGAAAAATTCTGTAAAAAATACAAACACATGAAGGCTAAAAACACACTACTTAATAATCAAGACATCACTGAACAGATCAAAATAATACATAGAAACAAATGACAATGAAAACACAATGACCCAAAACTTATGGGATGTAGCAAAACAATTCTAAGAGGGAAATTTAGAGCAATACACTCCTACGTCAAGAAAGAAGAAACTTCTCAAATAAACAACATAAACTTACACCTAAAGCAATTAGAGAAAGAAGAAAAAAAATCCAAAGTTATCAGAAGGAAAGAAATCATAAAGATCAGATCAGAAATAAATAAAAAAAGAAATGAAGGAAACAAGAGCAAAGATCAATAAAACTAAAAGTAGGTTCTTTAAGAAGATAAAAAAAATTGATAAATCATTAGCCAGACTCATCAAGAAAAAAAAAGGAAAAGTCTCAAATCAATAGAATTAGAAATGAAAACAGAGAAGTAACAACTGACACTGCAGAAATACAAAGGATCATGAGAGATTACTACAAGCAATTATCTGCCAATAAACTGGACAACCTGGGAGAAATGGAGAAATACTTAGAAAAGCACAACTATCTGACACTGAACCAGGAAAAAATAGAAAATATAAACAGACCAATGACAAGCACTAAAATTCAAATGGTCATTAAAAATCGTCTAACAAACAAAAGCCCAGGACCAGATGGCAACAAAGACGGATTCTATCAAACGTTTAGAGAAGAGCTAACACCTATCCTTCTCAAACTATTCCAAAATATAGCAGAGGGAGGAACACTCCCAAACTCATTCTACTTGGCCACTATCACCCTAATACCAAAACTAGACAAAGATGCCACAAAAAAAGAAAACTACAGGCCAATATCACCAATGAACATAGATGAAAAATCCTCACAAAAATACTGGCAAACAGAATCCAACAGCATTTAAAGGATCACATACCATGATCAAGTTGGGTTAATCCCAGGAATGCAAGGATAATTCAATATAGGCAAATCAATCAGTGTGATAAGCCATATTAACAAATTGAAGGGGAAAAAACATATGATCATCTCAACAGATGCAGAAAAAGATTTTGACAAAATTCAACACTCATTTATGATAAAAACCCTCAAGAAAGTAGGCATAGAGGGAACTTATGCCAACATAATAAAGACCACATATGACAAATCCACAACCAACATCGTTATCAATGGTAAATAACTGAAACCATTTCCACTAAGATCAGGAACAAGGCAAGATTGCCCATTCTCACTGCTATTATTCAACATAGTTTTGGAAGTTTTAGCCATAGCAATCAGGAAGGAAAAGAAATAAAAGGAATCCAAACGAGAAAAGAAGAAATAAAACTGTCACTGTTTACAGATGACTTGATAATATACATAGAGAATCCTAAAGATGCTACTATTAAACTACTAGAGCTAATCAATGAATTTGGTAGAGTAGCAGTATACAAAATTAATACACAGTTATCTCTTGCATTCTTATACACCAATGATTAAAAATCTGAAAGAGAAATTATGGAAACACTCCTGTTTACCATTGCCAAAAAAAAAAAAGAATAAAATTCCTAAGAATAAACCTACCTAAGGAGACAAGAGACATGTATGTAGAAAGTTATAAGACACTGATGAAAGAAATTAAGGATGATATAAACAGATGGAGAGATATACCATGTTCTTGTATTGGGAGAATCAACATGGTGTAAATGACTATATTACCTAAAGCAATCAACAGAATCATTGCAATACCAATCAAACTACCAATGTCGTTTTTTACAGAAGAAGAGAAAAATATTTCACAATTTGTGTGGAAACACAAAAGACTCCAAATAGTGAAAGCATTCTTGAGAAAGGAAAACGGAGCTGGGGGAATCAGGCTCCCAGGATTCAGACTACACTACAAAGCTACAGTAATCAAGACAGTATGGTCCTGGCACAGAAACGGAACTATAGATCAATGGAACAGGATAGAAAGCCCAGAGATAAACCCACACACATATGGTCACCTTATCTTTGATAAAGGAGGCAAGGATATAAAATGGAGAAAAGACAGCCTCTTCAGTAAGTTGTGCTAGGAAAACTGGACTGCTACATGTAAAAGAATGAAATTAGAACACTTCCTGACACCACATACCAAAATAAAGTCAAAATGGATTAAAGACCTAAATATAACACCAGACACTATAAAACTCTTAGAGGAAAACATAGGCAGGACAGTCCATGACATAAATAACAGCAAGATCCTTTTTGACCCACCTTCTAGAAAAATGGAAATAAAAACAAAAATAAACAAGTGGGACCAAATGAAACATAAAGCCTTTTCCACAGCAAAGGAAACCATAAACAAGATGAAAAGACAACCCTCAGAATGGGAGAAAATATTTGCAAATGAAGCAACTGACAAAAGATTAATCTCCAAACTATAGAAGAATCTCATGCAACTCAGTATCAAAAAAAAAAAAAAAACCAACAATAACAATGTAATCCAAAAATGTGCAGAATACCTAAAAAGACATTTCTCCAAAGAAGATATACAGAATGCCAACAAACACGTGAAAGTATGCTCAGCGTCACTAATTATTAGAGAAATGTAATGCAAAACTATTATGAGGTATCCCCTCACACTGGTCAGAATGGTCATCATCAAAATACCTACAAACAATAAATGCTGGAGAGCATGTGGAGAAAAAGTAACCCTCTTGCACTGTTGGTGGGAATGTAAATTGATACAGCCACTATGAAGAACAGTATGGCAGTTTGTAAGACAACTAAAAATAGAACTACCATATGACCCAGCAATCCCACTACTGGGCGTATACCCTGAGAAACCATAATTCAAAAAGAGTCATGTACCACAATATTCATTGCAGCTCTATTTACCATAGCCAGGACATGGAAGCAACCTAAGTGTCCATCAACAGATGAATGGATAAAGAAAATGTGGCACATATATATAATGGAATATTACTAATCCATATAAAGAAATGAAATTGAGTTATTTGTAGTGAGGTGGATAGACCTAGAGAGTGTCATACATAGTGAAGTAAGTCAGAAAGAGAAAAACAAGTACTACATGCTAACACATATATATGGAATCTAAAAAGAAGAAAAAACTGGTTCTGAGGAATGCAGGGGCAAGACCGGAATAAAGACACAGACATAGAGAATTGATTTGAGGACACAGGGAGGGGGAAGGGTAAGTTGGGATGAAGTGAGAGAGTGGCATGGACATATATACACTACCAAATGTAAAATAGATAGCTAGTGAGAATCAGCTGCATAGCACAGGGAGATGAGCTTGGTGCTTTGTGTCCACCTACAGGTGTGGGATAGGGAGGGTGGAGGGTGATGCAGGAGGCCAGAGATATGGGGATATATGTATATGTATGCCTGATTCACTTCAGTGTAAAGCAGAAACTAACAAAACATTGTAAAGCAGTTATACTCCAATAAAGTTGTTAAATATATATATATATATACACATATATGATCAATGTAGAAGAACAACAACAACAAAAACGACACATGCATCCCAGTGTTCATTGCAGCACGATTTGCAATAGTTAATACATGGAAGCAAGCTAAATATCCAAAAATGGAGGAATGAATAAGGAAGATGTGGTCCATATATGCAATGGAATATTACCCAGCCATAAAAAGGAACGAAACTGGGTCATTTGTAGAGACGTGGATGGACCAAACAAGTATGATACAGGGTGAAATAACTCAGAAAGACAAAAAAAATGTCATATATGTGGAATGCATATATGTGGAATATATGTGGAATATAAAAAACTGACATAGATGATCTTATTTGCAAAGCAGAAATAGAGACACAGACACAGAGATCAAATGTATCTCTTTCAAGGGGGAAGGGAGGGTGGGATAAATGGGGTGATGGGGATTAACATATATACACTATTGATACTATATTTAAAATAGTTAACAAATGAGAACCTATGGTATTGCACAGGGAACTCTACTCAGTGCTCTGCAGTTACCTAAATGAGAAGGAAATCCAAAAATGAGGGTATATAAGTGTATGTATAGATGATTAACTTTGCTGTACTGTAGAAAGAGAGTATTGTAAAGCAACTATACTCCAATAAAAATTAAAAGAAAAGAAAGAAACAAAGGGTTAAAATGAACATTTCTTTAATGCACCATTTCAGGTCAGACAGCTCCACATCAACCAAACATATGAAGTCAAGCACACATTGTGTAATACTGTATATTTGAATGAAGATATTAGTATGGAGAGATTAAACACTTCCTGCACTATGCACTGTTTTATCATTAATTGAAATTTCTCACTTATGCTCTGCAGAATTATGTGTTTTTACATTGATTTTATTGATTATTTTCTCTTGAACGTAATAAACATCTTTGCAAATGAAGGCAGTGTTGATGCTGCTATAAAATTGTCCCCCTGTGGAAAAGTTTCCTACGGGTACAGTCATATGGTAAATTTATGTTTAGTCATTTAATAAACTGCCAAACTGTTTTACAAAATGGGTGCTTCATTGCACATTTCCACATACTATGTAAAAGAATTTCAATTTCTCCACAACCTCATAAACACTTCTTGCTGTTTCTCATTTTGTTTATAATCATGTTCTAGTGGGTATGAAGTGGTGTACATTTGTAATTCCCTAATGAGTAAAGATGTGTTTCTTTTTATGTGCTTATTGGGTATTCAAATGTTATCATCAATGGAAAACTATTAAAATGTTTGATCAGTTTTGAAAAAAAAAAAGAAAGCAGTATGATACTGGAACAAAAACAGAAATATAGGTCAATGGAACAGGATAGAAAACCCAGGAAAAAAACCCACACACTTATGGTCATTTAATTTACAACAAAGGAGGCAAGACTATGCAGGGGAGAAAAAAATTCTCTTCAATAAGTGGTGGTGGGGAAACTGGACAACTACATGTAAAAAATGAAATTAGATCATTCTTTAACACCATACACAAAAATAAAATCAAAATGGATTAAAGACATAAATGTAAGACTGGATACTATAAAACTCTTAGAGGAAAACATAGGCAGAACACTTTTTGACATAAATGGCAGCAATATCTTTTTCAATCCCTCTCCTAGAATAAGGAAATAGAAACAAAAATAAACAGATGGGATCTAATCAAACTGAAAGACTTTTGCACAGCAAAGGAAACCATAAACAAGCAAAAAGACAATCCGTAGAATGGAAGAAAATATTTGCAAATGATACGACTGACAAGGGATTAGTTTCCAAAATTTACCAACAGCTCATGGGTTCAATATCAAAACAACAAAAAAAATCAAAAAAATAGGCAGAAGACCTAAATAGACATTTCTCCAAAGAAGACATACAGCTGGCCAAAAAGCACAAGAAAAGTTGCTCAACATCACTGATTATTAGAGAAATGCAAATCAAACTTACAATGAGATATCACCTCCAACCAGTCAGAATGCCATCAGCAAAATTTCTACAAACAATAAATGCTGGAAAGAGTGTGGAGAAAAGGGAAATCTCCTACAGTGGTGGAGGAATGTAAATTTACACTGTTGGAATGTAAATTGGTATAGCCACTATGGATAACAGTGTGGAGGTTCCTTAAGAATCTAAAAATACAGCTAACATATGATCCAGCAATCCCTCTCCTGGGTATATATACAAAGAAAAACATAGTTTGAAAGTATGCATGCACCCCAACGTTCAGTGCAGTGCTTTTTACAATAGGCATGGAAGAATCTATATGTCCGTTGATGGAGGAATTTATAAAGAATATGTTATACGTATCGAATATTATTCAACAATTATAAAAGAATGAAAGGAGCTTCCTTGGTGTCACAGTGGTTAAGAATCCGCCTGGCAATGCAGGAGACATGGGTTCAAACCCTGGTCTGGGAAGATCCCACATGCAATGGAACAACTAAGCCCCTGCACCACAGCTACTGAGCCTGCACTCTAGGGACCGCAAGCCACAACTACTGAGCCTGAGTGCCACAACTATTGAAGCCCGCTCTCCTAGAGCCTGTGCTCCACAACAAGAGGAGCCACCACAATGAGAAGCCTGCACACCACAATGAAGAGTAGCCCCCACTCACTGCAACTAGAAAAGCCCATGCACAGCAACAAAGACCCAATGCAGCCAAACATAAATACATACATACATACATACATACATACATTTATTTAAAAAAAAGAGAATGAAATAATGCCATTTCAAGCAACATGAATGGCTCTGGAAATTATCATACTAAGTGAAGTAAGTCAGACAGAGAAAGACAAATATCATATGATATTGCTTATATGCAGAATCTTAAATAAAAATATAAATGAACTTATATACAAAACAGAAACAGACTCACAGACTTACAGAAGGAACTTATGGTTACCGGGGGAAAGTTGGGGGGGAGTCATAGATTGGGAGTTTGAGATTGACATGTACACACTGCTATATTTAAAATAGATAAGCAACAAGTACATACTGTATAGCACAGGAAACTCTGCTTAATAGTCTGTAATAACCTAAATGGGAAAATAATAGGTACATGTACATGTGTAACTGAATCACTTTTCTCTTCATGTGAAACTAACACAACACTGCTAGTCAACTATACTCCAATAAATAAAATAAAAATTTAAAAATTGGATTGAAGACCTAATATATTTATTAGGTCAAAATATATTTAGACCTGAGATTATAAGTCTTAGAAGGGAACATAGGCAAAACACACTTTGACATAAATTGTAGCAATATTTTTATGTATCTGTCTCAAGATAAAAGAAACAAAAGCAAAAATGAACAAATGGGAACTAATTAAACTTAAAACTTTTGCACAGCAAAGGAAACAAACACAGACAAAATGAAAAAAGTAAAATCCTTCTGAATGGGAGAAAATATTTGCAAATGATATGACTGATGGGAAGTTTTCTTAAGTAATTTTTATTGGAGTATATTTGATTTACAATGTTGTGTTAGTTTCTGCTATACATCAAAGTGAATCACTTATACATATACATATATCCACTCTCTTTTAGATTCTTTTCCCATATAGCTCATTACTGAGTATTGAGTAGAGTTCCCTGTGCTATACAATAGGTCCTAATGAGAGATTAATATCCATAATATATAAAAAGCTCATGCAACTCAATATCAAAAAATATAAAGCCATATTTTAAAATGGGTTGAAGACTTGAATAGACTATTTTCCAAAGAAGATATACAGAGGGCCAATGGACACATGAAAATATGCTCAACATTGCTAATCATCAGAGAAATGCAAGTCAAAAACCACAAGGAGAACTAGCGTAGGAACTAACAAGTCCACTGCTGTGTATATAACTGAAGGAAATGAGAACACTAATTTGAAAAGAAACATGCACCCCGATTTTATTAGCAGCTCTTTTACTATAGCTAAAATATGGATATATCTTAAGTATCCATCAACAGATGATTGGATAAAGGAAATGCAGTATATATACACAATGGAATATTAGTAATAAAAAGAATGAAATTTTGGCATAATCAACATGGTGGATGGACCTATCAAGTAGTATGCTTAGTTAAATAAGACAGAGAAAAACAAATACTCTATTTTATCACTTGTATGTGGAATCTAAAAAAGAAAGAAAGAAAGAAAGAAATGAAATGAATATATATAACAAAACAAAAACAGACTCACAGATAAAGAGAACAAACTAGTGATTACCAGTTGGGGAAGAGAAGGAGAGAGAGGTGAAATTAGAGTATGGTGTTAAGAGACCCAAAGTACTATGTACAAAACAAGCAACAAATATATATTGTATAGCAAAGCAAATATAGCTATTATTTTGTAATAGTTTTATATGGATTATAATCTGTAAAAATATTGAATCATTATGTTGTACACCTGAAACTAATATAATATTGTAAATCAACCACACTTCAATAAAAATTAACTGTTATGAAGATTTCATTTTCTGTGGAACAATTATATATGGTATTGTGTTTTTAATTTCAGTTTCAGCATGTTTGTAATTATATAGAAATGTGATTGATTTGTGTGTGTGTGTGTGTGTGTGTGTGTGTGTGTGTGTGTTGATCTTGTATACTGCAAACTTGAACTCATTTAGTAAATGAAATCTTTTTCAGACTATGCCTCTGGTCACCATATAGCTGAAATATACAATGCTCAGGAAAAAGCCTGAGGTCCTTGGGGGTTACTTAATTTTGAAGTGGACACAGGCCATTGTTTGCTTATTAATTCTTTTAGACCTTCAGCAAACAGCTGGGAGATGTTGCCACAGAAGAGGTTCTTTATCTGTTTTTAAAAATCTGTGATATCTGTTTTAACTAGCCTACTTTTATGTAAAACAGATCAAGTTTAAGGATGGAGAAATGATTTGAGGTCAGCATTTCATAGGGAAATTGATATTAATTCAGGGATGACTTGTTAAGAAATCCCTCATTTACTAGCTCACAGAAAATTAAGTGGTTTGGGGGTTTAGAACCGAAATTTAAGTTGTAAATAATCTCAGAAATTATAGAATGTGCAGAAGCCACTTTCGAGAAAATGTGTGGCCAAAATGGTCCTTTCCAGCAACCAACCCAAAATAGCACAAGACGAAAGCTTCTCCTTTATATATTTCTTCTTATGCCCTTTTCCCTCAGAAGAGTACTTCATTTTATTTTTCCAGGTCCCTAATTTTGATTCAGAACCACGTCTTTGTTTAAGGGTTTATGTAGATAAGCCACGATTTTGTCAATCTCGATTTTGTCTAAGAAGTAAGATCAACTTCTAATTTTCAATGTTAAATCCCACTCTCTGCTTTCTCCTGCAGTATTCTCAAGATGACTGCACCAAGTTATGTCCCACTCTGGGTCAGACATTCTCAGTAAACCTAGTAAGTAACTGTTCCTGCACTTGCTTCATGTTATGGCGTTAAATGCTGGAGAGAACAGAGGGGAATCCCAGATTGTCATTGTCATTGTCTCTGGCTTTTTCTACCCAGTTCTGTGAAGCATCTGGAGTCCTCCTGGTATAGCCAAGGACTCCTGTGTTCAGCCTTTGACTCGAGCAAAATTAATCCACATGGTCACATTTCCATAACCATTTGAAGGAGATCTGAATGCTTCTCCACGCAGCAAGATCTAACACTGCAAGCGTAAATGAAATTGGTACCTTTGTCACTAATTGGTAAATAATACACTGAAGCCAGAGGAAAAACTCAGATGCCTTGGGAGAGACAGACAGGAAATGTACATCAACAGAACAGGCCTGCATGGGACAGGAGAGAAGAGTAGGGTCTGAGGGGAACTTACAATATGACCTCACCTAAAGTCACCAAATTTAAAAACAAATTTTAAGGTGTTGAATAGGACTAGGGAAAAATAAAAACAAACACCTGCTATCTAAATGTGTTTGCAAGACCACTAGAATAAAACCTCTAGGTGGTGGTTCAAACTGCATAGGGGCAAAAGACACTTAAAATTTCAGATATTGTCTGTATGAAGGTCTGCACAGATAACCAAATCTCAGACCAGTGAGCTGGTGAATAACTACTAGTTAGCCTCAGGAAAGATGGCTTAATGACTCCTTTTACTTTGGATGGTACCCAAGCTTCTGATACTACATTAGATGCTGAATTCAAAGGATTACCTTTTAATTCAAGCAGATATTTATTAAAACTACTTTTCTGAGAAACATATTTATGTGCGTTATAAACAAGAACACTTCTTAACATTAAAAAATTTGAACTTAAAAAATATGTAAAATGTTCAAGAAATGTAAACAGGAGTTTTCATCTCGCTTTACTTATGGTTATGTAAGCACCTTAAATATCAACACAGATCACAGACAAGCCCATTTACGTTCACAGGAATTCTCGATCCCATTTACCATCACATCAAAAAAGAATAAAATACCTAGGAATAAACTTACCTAAGGAGGCAAAAAACCTGTACTCCAAAAACTATAATATGTTGATGTAAGAAATCCAAGATGACACAAACAAGAATTCTCTAAATAAGAAAAAAAAATCAAAAATTGTTTCCAAAATTAAAATGTTACTTTTTGGCAGCTGAAGTAATATTTGTAACTAGAAATACTGAAGGATAATATGTATTACATATAGGTAAATTGTCCACAGAGTTGAAGCTTTTTTTTTCTTAAGAAGCAACTTTAAAATGTTCATAATCTAATATTTCCAGTAGACACTTTTCTACAGGTTTCTGAGTTTTTCTGTTTGAAGATAGGGACATGAAATTAGATTTTCTTGATGATTCACATTCACATTAGAAACATATGTAATTCTTCAGCATTTCTTGTAATGTTTTCTTTTTTCTTTTTTTTCTTTTTTTTTTTCATGAGTGGGGGATGGGGGAGATCTAGTTGCCTAGGAGCATACTTCCATCTGTGTTAGCTATTCATGAAGAGGATGTGTTCAGGGATTTACTTTTTTAACTTTCTATTTTATATTAGAAACTGAAATTAAAAACACAATGCCATACACAATTGTTCCACAGAAAATTAAATACTTAGGTATGCACTCAACAAAGCATCTATAGGATTTGTATGCTTAATGAAATCAAGGAAGACCTAAATAAGTGGAGAGGCATACCGTGTTCATGAATTGGAAGATTCAACATAGCAATGATGCAGTTCTTCTCCAATTGATCTATATGTTGAGCTCAGTTCCTATGATAAACCTCCTGGGATGTTCATAGACATAGACCAGCTTATTCTAAAATGTAAATGGACAAGCACAGACCTTAAAATGACTAAATCCTGAAAAAAGAATACAATGAAATGAATTACTTGTCTGATATGCAGTCTTACTATATAGCCCGGTCATCAAGAAATAATGTTATTGGTGGAGGGATCAGCTCATAGAGCAATGGAACAAAAATAAACTCACACAAATATAGAAGAAACATACCTCAACATAATGAAGCACATATACGACAAACTCACAGCTAACTTTATACTCAATGAAGAAAAATTGAAAACTGTTCCACTAAGATGAGGAACAAGACAAGGGTGCCCACCCTTTCCAATCTTATTCAACGTACTACTGGAAGCCTAGCTAGAGCTAACAGGAAAGACAAAGAAATAAAATGTATCCAAATAAGAAAGGTGAGATTAAAATTGTTATTTGCTTATATGATTTTAGGTATAGAAAATAACAAAGGCTAAAAAAAGCTGTTGGAACTAATCAACACATTTAGTAAAGTTGCAGGATATAAAATCAATGTACCAAAAAAATCAATGTACAGAAAACAGTTGCATTTCTATACACTAATATTTAAACATCAGAAGAAGAAATAAAGAAAATGATCCTATTCAAAGATGCAAGAGGGGACTTGCCTGGTGGCGCAGTGGTTGAGAGTCCGCCTGCTGATGCAGGGGATGCGGGTTCGTGCCCCAGTCCGGGAGGATCCCACGTGCCATGGAGTGGCCGGGCCCGTGAGCTGTGGCTGCTGAGCCTGCGTGTCCAGAGCCTGTGCTCTGTGGCGGGAGAGGCCACAACAGTGAGAGGCCCTCGTACTGCAAAAAAAAAAAGAAAAAAAAAGATGCAAGAGGGAAGAGATATAGGGATATATGTATATGTATAACTGATTCATTTTGCTATAAAGCAGAAACTAACACACCATTGTAAAGCAATTATACTCCAATAAATATGTTAAAAAAAAGACTCTTACATCCAGAACAAGTCAGGAATTATTACATTTGAAAGTTTTCATTGCATACCTTGGGGATTTTGGTCTTGTGTGAATTAAATAAAAATGTACATTTTCATATTAAAAAATAACATTAAAAACAATAAAATACCTGGAAATAAATATAAACAAGTAATTGAAAGGTATGTACAATGCAAAATACAAGACTATGTTAAAATAAATTGAAGAAGACACAACCAATTGGAAAGACATCCCATGTTCATGGATTTAAAGAATTAATATTGTTAAAATACCCATATGACACAAAACCATCTATGGATTCAATGCAATCCCTATCAAAATTCCAATGGCATTCTTCACAGAAGTAGGAGAAACAATCTTAAAATTTCTATGGACCCACAAATCACCTCAAATAGGCAGAGCAATCCTGAGAAAAAAGAACAAAGCAGGAGTAATCACACTTCCCAATTTCAAACCATACTACAAAACTATAATAATTTAAATAATATAGTACTGGCATAAAAAGTCATGTAGAACAGTAGAACAGAATAGAGAAATGAAAATTAAGTCCTCCCCCATATACAGTCAATTGCTATTTGATAAAGGAGCCAGGAATATCCAGGGGAAAATGTAGTATCTTCAACAAATGGTATTGAGAAAACTTGATAACCACATGTAGAAAAATGAAACTGGACCCATATCTTACACCACTCACAACAATACATTCAAAATGGATCAAAGCCTTAAACATAAAACCTGAAATCATAAAACTCATAGAAGAAAACATAGGGAAGGAGCCTCTTGACACTGATCTTGTCAAAGATTTTTTTGGATATGACAATATAAGCACAAATAATGAAATAAAAACATCAATAAGTGGGACTACATCAAAGTTAAAAGCTTCTGCACAGCAGAGGAGACAATCAAGAAAATGCAAAAGCATTCTACAGAAAAGGAGAAAATTTTAGAGACCACATATTGTTAATGGGCTAATATTCAAAACATATAAAGAACTCCTAAAATTTAATAACAACCCTCCCCCTAAATCCAATTTAAAATGGGCAGAGGAACTAGACTTTTTTCCAAAGAAGACATCCAAATGGCCAACAGGTATATGATAAGGTGCTGAGCATTACTAATCATTAAAGAAATGCAACTGAAAACGAGTATGAGATATCACTTCACACCTGTAAGACTGGCGACATCAAGAAAACAAGAGATAATAAGTGTGGAGGAGGATGCGGTGAAAAGCTAACCCTTGTGCACTGTTGGTGAGATTGTAAACTGGTTCAGCCACTATGAGGAACAGTATGGAGATTCCTCAAAAATTAAAAATATATCTACCATATGATCCAACAATCCTACTTCTGGGTACATACAAGCAAAGGAAACAGGTTACCGAAGAGACATACCGAAGAGACATATGTGATTCCATGATTTTTGCAGCATTATTCACAGTAACCAAGGTATTGGAACAACCTAATTGTCTATCAATAAATGAATGAACAAGGAAAATGTGGTTTATACATACAATGAGAACTGTTCAGCCATGAGAAAAAGGGATATTCTGCTACTTACAAGAACATGGATAGAACTTGGGGATATTATACTGAGATAAGTCAGACAGTGAAAGACAAATACCATATGATATCTCTTATATGTGAAAGTAAAGAAATTGTAATTGTACAAACAGTTAGTAAAATGATGTTTACCAATGTCTGGGGGTGGTGGAATGGAATAGATATGCTTAAGGCTACATACTTGCAATTAGTAGATAAATAAGTCCTGGAGACCTAATACACAGTACAGTGATTATAGACAACAAAGCTGTATTATAAACAGTTTCATAGATCTTAATTTTTCTCAATACTAGAAGAAATTATAACTTTCTGACATGATAGAGTTAACAAACATCACAATGGCAATTATATTGCAATATAAATATATCAAATCTATATATTGTACACAGTAAACTTATACTATATTGTATGTCAAATATATCACAATTAAAACATAGCAAGAAGGGGGCAAATTAATATTTATTTCAGTAAATATGATTTTTAAAAATTAAAATGAAGTACTGAAAAAAGTTTTTCCTTTTTAAAACATAAAGGTCCCTCTTTTCAAACAGTTTTACTTTTAAAAATTCAACACATTTTACATTCACATTCACAGATGCAGGATAAATGGGGTCTTCCAATGTTCCATGAATTAAATATTTTCAAGACAAATAAGATAATTGGTCTGGTTTACTTGAGAGTCATGTACTTTTAAAATGAGCCTGACTTATGCAATGAGATGACTAAAATTGCTGTTCTATTAAAAGTAATTTCTGGATATGGCTATTTTTCCAATTGTGATGTTTCTTTAGTGCCTCTTTCCTTGATCATATATAAACTTTGATTGCATTTCTCTGAACCTGAAACACAACAATTTTTTGATTTCCCATAAAATATAGATCCATTTTTCCTCCTTGATATAACTGCAGAATTTAAGGTAAATGTATAAATAAATACATTAATTAAAACATGGAAAGATGTCTTGAACCTAAGAGCATTGTGTTCAATCATTAAACACACAGAAGCAGCAAATTGCATAGAAAAAAATAGGAATTAAGCAGAAGTTTTTGTAAAATGTTAGATTCTTTTCTACTCGCATCAGCCACAAATGGCATCAAGCAAGGTACTTTTCAGACAGATATTATGAGCACCACTTACCAAGATAGGTGTTGAAGAACTGCTGAGTAAGTCAGGGGCCCTCAAGGTCCAAAGTTATGAATATAGCAGTTAAGTGAGCTCACCCTGGATTTTATAAGCCAATAGGTATAGTAAAATTGGAAAGGGAATGCATTTATAACATACAATTAGCAAAGTCTCCATTTAAAAAAACTCTGACTTTTTTTAAATATAAATGTGAGGGTGTAAAATTAAAACATATGTTAAAAGAAATTATTTCTCTATTCAGCCCAGTGGAAAATAAACCTGTCTCATTTTTTTCTTTTTATATATAAAATAATAGTTTAATTGCCTACAGTTTAATATTGTTGATTTTTAAAAATCTTTATACTTTGGAAAACTTTTACTCATATACACACCTATAGCAATTTTGAAAGAGCAAACAAAATGAAAAAGGGACATTCTGTTTTTATGCGAATCCACTCAGCTTTATAGGAAATCTATCCTAGTTCTGTGATTTGAGGATCTGCACAAACACACACAAAAAAAATCAAGTGGAGATATGATAAAAACTAAAAGAGTGACAAGAACATGCAAAAAAATTAATCACTGCAAACTGTGAACTCATTGTCATCAAAAGAATTAGATGGCAGAAGAAAACAATGGCATTTAGCTGACAAAAGCAACTATGGCAGGATGGCTTTAAAATCCCTAATTTCTTATGTCACAAAAAGAATTGAAATTAAACACCTCTTGGGAATGTTTGTTTTATAAGCCCCAAGGCAGCATATATGAGTTAAAAAAATCAGTTATAGTATTCATTGACCAAAACATCACATATTTATTTATTTAACAATCTTCTGTCCCTTACAAGGTAACTTGTAGGTATATATGTGCAATGTCACTACTAATCATAAAGGGGAAAGGGTCCAAAAGAGCAAATTGATTTTTATACATGTTTGTATAACTACAGTGAGTTTAAATGTAAGGATCAAACTCTATGTGATCGTCTCTATGTATGTATGTGTGTATATGTATGTGTATACTCATGTACACACATACATACATACAGACAGACAGACATACAGAGGAAGGGAGAACACGTGGGGTTTGGAGTTTTGTTTTCTGAGACTTATGACAGTTCAATATATATTTTTTAAAACAGCTGTAAATGAAAGCTGAGTATTCATTTCTGCACCTGAGTTTAATTTGCTTTCTTCATTGGTTTCGTAGAGAGGGTGTTCTCTTATAAATGGATCACCCATATGGCTTTGGTTTAACTAGACTATGAGGTGATTACTGTAGAATGAGTGTCCTGCCTCTTTGAAATTCTAGCCCACTTCCCTGGTGTTTGGAGAGGTGTTAAACTTCCTGAGGAATCTCACACCATTAACTTATATGTGTATATGTGATAATGTGTGATTGTGTGTGTGTGTGTACATGTGTGTGTGTGTTTGTAATATGTATTTATGCTGTGGGGGGTAGGAGAAAGACAGTAGAAACAGAAAAGTTTGTATTTTGCATATTCCATACTTTTATGTGGCTTGTATTATCTAAATATTCTATATGAAAATAGCCCCAGAGGTGTTTTCTGTACTCCTAGGACAAAATTACTATTTATATCATCTTCATCATCATCATTACCATTATTACTGTACCTAACATTTATTAAGTAACTAATTATGTGTCAAGTGCTGTAACTGACTATTTTCTTTAATACAAAAACACGCTAATGAGTGAAATACTATTACAGTCTTCACTTTACAGATGAGGAAATAGATTAGACCTAGGATGGCTAGGCAATTTATTCTAAGCCATACGGCTAATAATTTGTGGAACTAGGATTCATACTCAGGTCTGTCTCACAGGAGAGCCTGTACTCATACCTCTTCTCCTATACATTGTAACCAGTTCTACATATGCAGAAGACAATGAGATATTCTTATCTATGTCAGTATGAAAATTAAATAAATATTTAGCAGTTAAATAAATATTGAATAAATGGCAGACTGAAAAAAATTGGCTTCTTAATGGGGAAATTTTACTGAATTATTTGCCAGTCATCTTTTTGGGTGAAGGAGGTTAATGTGAGAAAATAGAGCTACTGTTCTCAAGTAAGTCTTAGGAAATTTTGAAAGCTGTATTAATGTACTGAGTGCATACTTTCTAAAATGCTTTATCAAATTTCAGTTGGAGTAACTTACACTTTAGCAAAAAATATACAATATATGTTTGATGCTATTTCCCAATCACTGTGCTTCCCTGTGTCATCACGTACGCCATCAACTACTTTTGTGTGCATTTGAATACATAAATCGTGTTTTTTATGCTATTCAGGACAATCTCAGGGAATAGGAACTTATTTTGATATTTCCTTTAAAAAAGTAGAAACCTGAAGAAGCTGAAATGGCAGCTTAATTTCTCTAGAATGTTTGAATATATATATATAGATATAGATATATAGATAGATAGATAGATAGATAGATAGTAGTACGCAGGCCTCTCACTGTTGTGGCCTCTCCTGTTGTGGAGCACAGGCTCCGGATATGCAGGTTCAGCGGCCATGGCTCATGGGCCCAGCCACTCTGCAGCATGTGGGATCTTCCCAGACCAGGGCACGAACCTGTGTCCCCTGCATTGGCAGGCGGACTCTCAACCACTGCACCACCAGGGAAGCCCCTGTTTGAATATTTTTAAATTGATTTTTTGAAAAGAGTTGTTTAAACTTGTTTAATTGCTTACATGTAACTGCCCTTCATTAATCAGTAATTTAATATATTTCTTGTGGTTTTAGCTATCAAAAATATAGATTTGTGAATCATATTTCTAGCCCTGATTTCTGCCCTGGGTTTCAAGTTGTTGCCTGAATCTATGCACATGAGTATCCTAGTGATGCCTCAAACCTAATAAATCTTAAACTGAACCACTTATTTATCCGCTCTCAAACTTGATTTTCTATTTCTATTTCAAATTTTAGTTAATGACACCATCATTCTGTCCACACTCCTCATCTCCACATCCTGTACATCACCAGGCTCTATAAATTTTTCATTCTAAATGTCCAAAAATTATTATCCTCCTCTTAGTCCAAATTACCACTGCCCTATCTAGCCATCAACTACTCTAGACATTTTCAATACCCTCCTAACTTGTCACCTTTGCCTTCATTCTTGCCATCCTTAAACTCCTCTTCCTTTAGTGCAGTCGTAGTAAATCTCTGAAGTCAATGGAAAGCTTTAAGGAGAGTTACTTTTGTCTTTCAATCAGAAATACATTATGCTCTTTCATCTCAGGATCTATGTACACAATGTATCAATGTATCCTCTGCCTAAAATGTTCCACTTTCACACACAAAACATCAGACTGCCAAGGTTCAAACACTGTGTGGCCCTTGGCAAGTTATTTAACTAACATCTTGACATCTCAGCTTCACCAGCATAAAATGAGGATGTAGTAGTACCAAACTCAAAGGAGTTTTCTCACACTAGAATATAACATCTATTAATTAAGAATTTTGTCTTGTTAACTGCTATAACAACAGCTCCTACAACAGTGAACAACACTCATTCGGTACTCAATAAACACTTGATAAATAAAATAAATTTACAAATAATTGAAAAATCATTTAGAGCACTGTGTACACATACTAATACTCATAATATATTAATACTAATTTTATGCATAATACATTATTATTATTATATATGATGTACATAAAAGTTCAGATGTCACTGCCTCAGGGAACTGTACCTTAACTCTACCCAAAGATTAGGTTAACACATGAAAGCATGATTTAAAATTCCCCCAAATTTGATGTTAAATATAAAGAGAAAAAGTTGTATAATGTAGTCAGCTCAAAAAAGTAATATTAAATACTTACTATGCACTATGTTGCCAAATTCAAGGAAATAATTTGCAGTAAAATTGTTTCAGAGGATTGACATCAGTAAAATGTCAGTGTAAGCAGCTCCATGCACCCATCTCCCCATAGAAATATTAAAAAATAAACAGAAACTATAAGAAACAACTTGGTCAAAACTATGGAAAACATTCAATAGTTTATAGCAAATAAACAAGCAATGAATCAAGAAAAAGTCAACTTAAAAATGGTAAGGGGGCTTCCCTGGTGGCACAGTGGTTGAGAATCTGCCTGCCAATGCAGGGGATACGGATTCAAGCCCTGGTCTGGGAAGATTCCATATGCCACGGAGCAACTGGGCTCGTGAGCCACAGCTACTGAGCCTGCACGTTTGGAGCCTGTGCTCTGCAACAAGAGAGGTTGTGACTGTGAGAGGCCTGCACACCGTGATGAAGAGTGGCCCCCGCTAGCCACATCTAGAGAAAGCCCTCACACAGAAAGGAAGACCCAAAACAGCCAAAAATAATTAAATTTATAAAAGAAGAAAAATGGTAAGAAAGCTTCACTAAGCTTTTTTTTTTTTTTTTCAAGAATTTTTACTTGACTTACTATACTCCCTCTGGCTTGGTAGGAGTCTTAAAGAGAGCAACCTGTACTCAAATTGTGGGAACATGTACTCAAATTGTGGGATCCTAGTCACTAATTCTGGGGGGAGCAGAGAATAATTTATTAAAAAAAATATTGGGTAGGTTTGTTCTAAACTGTCTGGAGGCCACCTGAAAAACTGAAGGAAGACATTCATCTCTCTTTTGCCAAACTCCGAAATCACCTAAATCAGAAAAGTGTTACACGTTGCTCAAAAACATAGTAATATGTACAAACCATCTGCAGACACCTGAGATAGGATTACACTCATGACATATAGTAGCTCACCTAAATACTGGGCAGAAAAAACAGGGAGAAAAATGAAGCAAATTAAAACCATCGTGTATACAGGGAAATATAGAAAAACATGCTAATGCCCAGGTTCACATGGAAGCTCAGAAAAATCTGAGAAGACCTAAAGTTTTCACCTTGGGCTGAACAATTTGCAAGACAAATAGAACACTACAACCTTCAACAATTAAGAAACTAAATGAGGGGTACGGAAGATGGCGGAAGAGTAAGACGCGGAGATCACCTTCCTCTCCACAGATACACCAGAAATACATCTACACGTGGAACAACTCCTGCAGAACACCTACTGAAGGCTGGCAGAAGACCTCAGACCTCCCAAAAGGCAAGAAACTCCCCACGTACCTGGGTAGGGCAAAAGGAAAAAAGAATAAACAGAGACAAAAGAATAGGGACGGCACCTGCACCAGTGGGAGGGAGCTGTGAAGGAGGAAAAGTTTCCACACACTAGGAAGCCCCTTCGCGGGCGGAGACTGCGGGAGGCGGAGGGGGGAGCTTCGAAGCCGCGGAGGAGTGCACAGCAACGGGTGCGGAGGGCAAAGCGGGGAGATTCCCGCACAGAGGATCGGTGCCGACCGGCACTCACCAGCCCGAGAGGCTTGTCTGCTCACCCGCCGGGACGGGCGGGGCTGCGAGCTGAGGCTCTGAGGCTAGGGTTTCGGTTTCGGACGGAGCGCAGGGAGAGGACTGGGGTTGGCGGCTTGAACATAGCCTGAAGGGGTTAGTGCACCACAGCTAGCCGGGAGGGAGTCCGGGGAAAAGCCTGCACCTGCCGAAGAGGCAAGAGACTTTTTCTTCCCTCTTTGTTTCCTGGTGCGTGAGGAGAGGGGTTTAAGAACGCTGCTTAAAGGAACTCCAGAGACGGGCGCGAGCCGCGGCTAAAAGCGCGAACCCCAGAGACGGGCGCGAGCCGCGGCTGAAAGCGCGGACCCCAGAGACGGGCGCGAGCCGCGGCTGAAAGCGCGGACCCCAGAGACGGGCGCGAGCCGCGGCTGAAAGCGCGGACCCCAGAGACGGGCGCGAGCCGCGGCTGAAAGCGCGGACCCCAGAGACGGGCGCGAGCCGCGGCTGAAAGCGCGGACCCCAGAGACGGGCGCGAGCCGCGGCTGAGGGCGCGGACCCCAGAGACGGGCGCGAGCCGCGGCTGAGGGCGCTGACTCCAGAGACGGGCGCAAGCCGCGGCTGGAGGCGCGGACCCCAAGGCGGGCGGGAGACGTTGGGGCTGCTGCTGCCGCCACCAAGGGGCCTGTGTGCGAGCGCAGGTCGCTCTCCGCTCCCCTCTTCCGCGGAGCCTGTGCAGCCCGCCACTGCCGGGTTCCCGGGATCCGGGGACGACTTCCCCGGGAGAGCGCACGGCGGGCCTCGGGCTGGTGCAGAGTCACGCCGGACTTTGCCGCCGCAGGCCCGCCCCGCATTCCGTGCCCCTCCCTCCCCGCCGCCGGCCTCCGTACGCCAGAACCCCCGAATCAGCGGCTCCTTTAACCCCGTCCTGTCTGAGCAAAAAACAGACGCCCTCCAGCGACCTACACGCAGAGGCAGGGCCAAATCCAAAGCTGAGCCCCTGTGAGCTGTGAGAACAAAGAAGAGAAAGGGAAATCTCTCCCAGCAGCCTCAGAAGCAGCGGATTAAAGCTCCACAATCAACTTGATGTACCCTGCATCTGTGGAATACATGAATAGACAGCCAATCATCCCAAATTAAGGAGGTGGACTTTGGGAGCAAGATCTATGATTTTTCTCCCTATTCCTCTTTTTGTGAATGTGTATGTGTATGCTTCTGTGTGAGATCTTGTCTGTATAGTCTTGCTTCCACCATTTGTCCTAGGTTCTATCCGTCCATGGTTTTTTCTTAAAATTTTTTTTCTTAATAATCAATTTTAATTTTAAGAACGTTATTATACTTTACCTTCGTCCTTTCTTTCTTTCTTTCTTTCCTTCCTTCCTTCCCACCTTTAGACAACGAATCATCCCAAATTGAGGAGGTGGTCTCTGACAGCAAGATTTATGATTTTTCCCCCTTTACCTCTTTTTGTGAGGGTGTATGTGTACGCTTCTGTGTAAGACTTTGTCTGTATAGCTTTGCTTCCAACATTTGTCCTAAGGTTCTATCCGTCCCTTTTTTTTTTTTCTAATTAAGAATTTTTTAATTCAATAACTTTATTATACTCTATTTTATTTTTACTGTATCTTCTTTCTGTTTTCCCTTCTTTCCCTCCTTCCTTCCTTCCTCCCTCCCTCCTTTCGTTCCTTCTTGCCTTCTTTCCTTCCTTGCTTCTTTCTTTCTTCCTTCCTTCCTTCCTTCCTTCCCTCCTTCCTTCCCTCCTTTAGACAACGAATCATCCCAAATTGAGGAGGTGGTCTCTGACAGCAAGATTTATGATTTTTCCCCCTTTACCTCTTTTTGTGAGGGTGTATGTGTACGCTTCTGTGTAAGACTTTGTCTGTACAGCTTTGCTTCCAACATTTGTCCTAAGGTTCTATCCGTCCTTTTTTTTTTTCTAATTAAGAATTTTTTAATTCAATAACTTTATTATACTTTATTTTATTTTTACTGTATCTTCTTTCTTTTTGTTTTTCCTTCTTTCCCTCCTTCCTTCCTCCCTCCCTCCCTCCTTTCGTTCCTTCTTGCCTTCTTTCCTTCTTTGCTTCTTTCTTTCTTTCTTCCTTCCTTCCTTCCTTCCTTCCTTCCCTCCTTCCTTCCCTCCTTTCCTTCTTTCTTTCCTCATACGTCTACTAATTCCCTCTACTTTTTCTCCCTTTTATTCTGAGCCGTGTGGATGAAAGGCTCTTGGTGCTCCAGCCAGGAGGCAGGGCTCTGCCTCTGAGGTAGGAGAGCCAACTTCAAGACACTGGTTCACAAGAGACCTCCCAGCTCCAGATAATATCAAACGGCGAAAATCTCCCAGAGACCTCCATCTTAACACCAGCACCCAGCTTCACTCAACGACCAGCAAGCCACAGTGCTGTACAACCTGTGCCAAACAACTAGCAAAACAGGAACACAACCCCACCCATTAGCAGAGAGGCTGCCTAAAATCATAATAAGGCCACAGACACCCCAAAACACACCACCAGACGTGAACCTGCCCACTAGAGAGACAAGATCCAGCCTCTTCCACCACAACACAGGCACTAGTCCCCTCCACCAGGAAGACTACACAACCCACTGAACCAACCTTAGCCACCGGAGACAGACATCAAAAACAGGAGGAACTACGAACCTGCAGCCTGCAAAAAGGAGACCCCAAACACAGTAAGATAAGCAAAATGAGAAAACAGAAAAACACACAGCAGATAAAGGAGCAAGATAAAAATGCACCAGACCTAACAAATGAAGAGGAAATAGGCAGTCTACCTGAAAAAGAATTCAGAATAATGATAGTAAGGTTGATCCGAAATCTTGGAGATAGAATGGACAATAGAATGGACAAAATGCAAGAATCAGTTAACAAGGACCTAGAAGAACTAAAGATGAAACAAGCAACGATGAACAACACAATAAATGAAATTAAAAATACTCTAGATGGGATCAATAGCAGAATAACTGAGGCAGAAGAACGGATAAGTGACCTGGAAGATAAAATAGTGGAAATAACTACTGCAGAGCAGAATAAAGAAAAAAGAATGAAAAGAACTGAGGACAGTCTCAGAGACCTCTGGGACAACATTAAACGCACCAACATTCGAATTATAGGGGTTCCAGAAGAAGAAGAGAAAAAGAAAGGGACTGAGAAAATATTTGAAGAGATTATAGTTGAAAACTTCCCTAATATGGGAAAGGAAATAGTTAATCAAGTCCAGGAAGCACAGAGAGTCCCATACAGGATAAATACAAGGAGAAATACGCCAAGACACATATTAATCAAACTGTCAAAAATTAAATACAAAGAAAGCATATTAAAAGCAGCAAGGGAAAAACAACAAATAACACATAAGGGAATCCCCATAAGGTTAACAGCTGATCTTTCAACAGAAACCCTACAAGCCAGAAGGGAGTGGCAGGACATACTGAAAGTGATGAAGGAGAAAAACCTGCAACCAAGACTACTCTACCCAGCAAGGATCTCATTCAGATTTGATGGAGAAATTAAAACCTTTACAGACAAGCAAAAGCTGAGAGAGTTCAGCACCACCAAACCAGCTTTACAACAAATGCTAAAGGATCTTCTCTAGGCAAGAAACACAAGAGAAGGAAAAGACCTATAATAACGAACCCAAAACAATATGGAAAATGGGAATAGGAACATACATATCGATAATTACCTTAAATGTAAATGGACTAAATGCTCCCACCAAAAGACACAGATTAGCTGAATGGATACAAAAACAAGACCCTTACATATGCTGTCTACAAGAGACCCACTTCAGACCTAGAGACACATACAGACTAAAAGTAAGGGGATGGAAAAAGATATTCCATGCAAATGGAAACCAAAAGAAAGCTGGAGTAGCAATTCTCATATCAGACAAAATAGACTTTAAAATAAGGACTATTAAAAGAGACAAAGAAGGACACTACATAATGATCAAGGGATCGATCCAAGAAGAAGATATAACAATTGTAAATATTTATGCACCCAACATAGGAGCACCTCAATACATAAGGCAAATACTAACAGCCATAAAAGGGGAAATTGACAGTAACACATTCATAGTAGGGGACTTAAACACCCCACTTTCACCCATGGACAGATCATCCAAAATGAAAATAAATAAGGAAACACAAGCTTTAAATGATACATTAAACAAGATGGACTTAATTGATATTTATAGGACACTCCATCCAAAAACAACAGAATACACATTTTTCTCAAGTGCTCACGGAACATTCTCCAGGATAGATCATATCTTGGGTCACAAATCAAGCCTTGGCAAATTTAAGAAAATTGAAATTGTATCAAGTATCTTTTCTGACCACAATGCCATGAGACTAGATATCAATTACAGGAAAAGATCTGTAAAAAATACAAACACATGGAGACTAAACAATACACTACTTAATAATGAAGTGATCACTGAAGAAATCAAAGAGGAAATCAAAAAATACCTAGAAACAAATGACAATGGAGACACAACGACCCAAAACCTGTGGGATGCAGCAAAAGCAGTTCTAAGGGGGAAGTTTATAGCAATACAAGCCCACCTTAAGAAGCAGGAAACATCTAGAATAAACAACCTAACCTTGCACCTCAAGCAATTAGAGAAAGAAGAACAAAAAAACCCCAAAGCTAGCAGAAGGAAAGAAATCATAAAAATCAGATCAGAAATAAATGAAAAAGAAATGAAGGAAACAATAGCAAAGATCAATGAAACTAAAAGCTGGTTCTTTGAGAAGATAAACAAAATAGATAAACCACTAGCCAGACTTATCAAGAAAAAAAGGGAGAAGACTCAAATCAATAGAATTAGAAATGAAAAAGGAGAGGTAACAACTGACACTGCAGAAATAAAAGAGATCATGAGAGATTACTACAAGCAACTCTATGCCAATAAAATGGACAATCTGGAAGAAATGGACAAATTCTTAGAAATGCACAACGTGCCAAGACTGAATCAGGAAGAAATAGAAAATATGAACAGACCAATCACAAGCACTGAAATTGAAACTGTGATTAAAAATCTTCCAACAAAGAAAAGCCCAGGACCAGATGGCTTCACAGGCGAATTCTATCAAACATTTAGAGAAGAGCTAACACCTATCCTTCTCAAACTCTTCCAAAATATAGCAGAGGGAGGAACACTCCCAAACTCATTCTACGAGGCCACCATCACCTTGATACCAAAACCAGGCAAGGATGTCACAAAGAAAGAAAACTACAGACCAATATCACTGATGAACATAGATGCAAAAATCCTCAACAAAATACTAGCAAACAGAATCCAACAGCACATTAAAAGGATCATACACCATGATCAGGTGGGGTTTGTTCCAGGAATGCAAGGATTCTTCAATATACGCAAATCTATCAATGTGATAAACCATATTAACAAACTGAAGGAGAAAAACCATATGATCATCTCAATAGATGCAGAGAAAGCTTTTGACAAAATTCAACACCCATTTATGATAAAAACCCTGCAGAAAGTAGGCATAGAGGGAACTTTCCTCAACATAATAAAGGCCATATACGACAAGCCCACAGCAAACATCATCCTCAATGGTGAAAAACTGAAAGCATTTCCACTAAGATCAGGAACAAGACAAGGGTGCCCACTCTCACCCCTCTTATTCAACATAGTTTTGGAAGTTTTAGCCACAGCAATCAGAGAAGAGAAGGAAATAAAAGGAATCCAAATCGGAAAAGAAGAAGTAAAGCTGTCACTGTTTGCAGATGACATGATCCTATACATAGAGAATCCTAAAGATGCTACCAGAAAACTACTAGAGCTAATCAATGAATTTGGTAAAGTAGCAGGATACAAAATTAATGCACAGAAATCTCTGGCATTCCTATATACTAATGATGAAAAATCTGAAAGTGAAATCAAGAAAACACTCCCATTTACCATTGCAACAAAAAGAATAAAATATCTAGGAATAAACCTACCTAAGGAGACAAAAGACCTGTATGCAGAAAACTATAAGACACTGATGAAAGAAATTAAAGATGATACAAATAGATGGAGACATATACCATGTTCTTGGATTGGAAGAATCAACATTGTGAAAATGACTCTACTACCCAAAGCAATCTATAGATTCAATGCAATCCCTATCAAACTACCACTGGCATTTTTCACAGAACTAGAACAAAAAATTTCGCAATTTGTATGGAAACACAAAAGACCCCGAATAGCCAAAGCAATCTTGAGAACAAAAAAAGGAACTGGAGGAATCAGGCTCCCTGACTTCAGACTATACTACAAAGCTACAGGTATCAAGACAGTATGGTACTGGCACAAAAACAGAAAGATAGATCAATGGAACAGGATAGAAAGCCCAGAGATAAACCCATGCACATATGGACACCTTATCTTTGATAAAGGTGGCAGGAATGTACAGTGGAAAAAGGACAGCCTCTTCAATAAATGGTGCTGGGAAAACTGGACAGGTACATGTAAAAGAATGAAATTAGAACACTCCCTAACACCATACACAAAAATAAGCTCAAAATGGATTAAAGACCTAAATATAAGGCCAGAAACTATCAAACTATTAGAGGAAAACATAGGCAGAACACTCTATGACATAAATCACAGCAAGATTCTTTCTGACCCACCCCCTAGAGTAATGGAAATAAAAACAAAAATAAACAAATGGGACCTAATGAAACTTCAAAGCTTTTGCACAGCAAAGGAAACCATAAACAAGACCAAAAGACAACCCTCAGAATGGGAGAAAATATTTGCAAATGAAGCAACTGACAAAGGATTAATCTCCAAAATTTACAAGCAGCTCATGCAGCTCAACAACAAAAAAACAAACAACCCAATCCAAAAATGGGCAGAAGACCTAAATAGACATTTCTCCAAAGAAGATATACAGACTGCCAACAAACACATGAAAGAATGCTCAACATCATTAATCATTAGAGAAATGCAAATCAAAACTACAATGAGATATCATCTCACACCAGTCAGAATGGCCATCATCAATAAATCTAGAAACAATAAATGCTGGAGAGGGTGTGGAGAAAAGGGAACCCTCTTGCACTGCTGGTGGGAATGTGAATTGGTTCAGCCACTATGGAGAACAGTATGGAGGTTCCTTAAAAAACTACAGATAGAACTACCATATGACCCAGCAATCCCACTACTGGGCATATACCCTGAGAAAACCGAAATTCAAAAAGAGTCATGTACCAAAATGTTCATCGCAGCTCTATTTACAATAGCCCGGAGATGGAAACAACCTAAGTGCCCATCATCGGATGAATGGATAAAGAAGATGTGGCACATATATACAATGGAATATTACTCAGCCATAAAAAGAAACGAAATTGAGCTATTTGTAATGAGGTGGATAGACCTAGAGTCTGTCATACACAGTGAAGTGGGTCAGAAGGAAAAGGACAAATACAGTATGCTGACACATATATATGGAATTTAAGAAAAAAAAAATGTCATGAAGAGCCTAGGGGTAGGGCAGGAATAAAGACGCAGACCTCCTAGAGAACGGACTTGAGGTTATGGGGAGGGGGAAGGGTGAGCTGTGGCGGGGCGGGAGAGAGTCATGGACATATACACACTAACAAACGTAGTAAGGTAGATAGCTGGTGGGAAGCAGCCGCATGGCACAGGGATATTGGCTCGGTGCTCTGTGACAGCCTGGAGGGGTGGGATGGGGAGGGTGGGGGGGGGGGAGACGCAGGAGGGAAGAGATGTGGGAACATATGTATATGTATAGCTGATTCACTTTGTTATGGGGCAGAAACTAACACACCATTGTAAAGTAATTATACCCTAATAAAGATGTTAAAAAAATAAAAAAAAAAAATAAAAATAAAAAAAAAAAAAAAAAAAGAAACTAAATGAAACCCAGGGAACAGGAGAATTTGACTTTCAGTGTTACCACCTTGTAATATTTAAATGTTCAATTATTAACAAAAAATATATAAGGAATACAAATAAATAAGAAAACATTTGTTATTTAGAAAATGAAAAAAAAAACTAATTGACATAACTCATCCCTGAGGAAGCCCAGGCACTGGACTTCCTAGATGAAGATTGTACACCAAGTGTCTTTATCCCTCAAAGAGCTAAAGGCAAACAAGGACAAAGACCTAAAGGAAACCAGGAAAAAATTATGTATGAGCAAAATTAGAATATTAATAAAGGAATACAAATTATAAAAATAAAACAAATAGACATTCCTGAGCTAAAAAATATAGTAATGGATAAAAAAATTGTTACAGGAGTTCAATAGCAGATTTGAGCAGGAAAAATAATTAATATAATAGAAGATATGACAATTAAATTTATACAGCATGAGGAGCAAAACTTTTTTAAAAGTATGAAGAAATGTCACAGAACCTGTGGAACTCCATCAACAGTCATTGCTGAAAGAAAACAAAGAGAAAGGATTAGAGGGAATATTCAAATAAATAGTGTCCTAAAACTTCTCAAATTTGGAAAGATGCAAAGATAAACATGTAATAATGTCAACAAAGTCCAAGTAAATTAAACTCAAAGATTTTCAGAAGGAAAAACATTATACTTAAACTGTTGAAAGCCAAAGGAAAAAATTATTGAAAGCAGCAAGAGGGAACACTTTATGTACAAGGGATCCTCAATGAGATTAATATCTATTTCCCATCAGAAATCATGGAGTTTAGAAGGTAATGTGATGACATATTTAAAGTGTTTCAAGAAGAAAACTGCAAATCAAAAATTCTATATTAGAAAAACTATTCTAAAAAGTGAACTAATACATCCACAGATAAACAAAATTGAAGGAGTTTGTAACTATTACATGTGACTTACAAGAGATCTAAATAGAGTCCTTCAGGTTGAAATAAAACAATAGATGGTAGCTGAAAAATGTATAAAGAAAAAGAAACATACAAGAGATCAATGAAACTAAAAGATGATTCTTTGAAAATATATACAAAATTGATAAATCTTTAGCCAGACTCCTCAAGAAAAAAAAGGAGAGGACTCAAATCAATAAAGTCAGAAATAAAAAAGGAGAAGTTACAACCAACACCACAAAAATACAAAGGACCATAAGAGACTTCTGCAAGCAACTATATGTGAATAAAATGGACAAACTAGAAGAAATGGACAAATTCTGAAAAGGGTACCATCTACCAAGACTGAACCAAAAAGAAATAGAAAATTTGAACAGACCAATTGCCAGTAATGAAATTGAATCAGTAACTAAAAATTCAACAAACAAGAGTCCAGAACCAGATGGCTTCAAAACTGAATTCTACCAAACAGTTTGCGCATAATTAACACCTATACTTTCAAACGATTCATAAATATTGCATAGGAAGGAACATTTGCAAACTCATTCTATGAGGCCAGATTCACCCTGACATCCAAACCAGACAAAGATATCAGAGAAAACAAAATTATAGGCCAATATAACTGAAGAACATAAATGAAAAAATACTCAACAAAATATTAGCAAACTGAATCCAATGATACATTAAAAGGATAATACATCTTAAGCAAGTGGGATTTATCCCAGGGATGCAAGGATTTTTCAGTATCCACAAATAAATCAGTGTGATGCACCACATCAACAAATTTAATAAAAACCATCTGACCATCTCAATAGATGCCGAAAAAGCTTTTTGACAAAATTCAACACACATTTATGATAAAAAACCCTCCAGAAAGTGGACATAGAGGGAAATTACTCAACATAATAAAGGCCATATAGGACAAAGTTATAGCTAACATCATACTTGAAGGTGAAAAGCTGAAAGCATTTCCTCTAAGATCAGGAACAAGAAAAAGATGGCCAGTCTTGCTGCTTTTATTCAACATAGCTGTGGAAGTCCTAGCCATGGCAGTCAGAGAAGAATAAAAAAAGGAATCCAACGTGGAAAAGAAGAAGTAAAACTGTCACTGTTTGCAGATGACATAGTACTACACAATGTAAACCCTAAAGATGCTATGAGAAAACTATTAGAGCTTATCAATGAATTTTCTAAAGTTGCAGGATACAAAATTAATACACAGAAATTTGTTGCATTTCTATACACTAACAGCAAACTATCAAGAAGAGAAATTAATGAAACAATGTCATTTACCACTGCATCAAAAATAATAAATTACCTAAGAATAAACCTACCTAAGGAAATAAATGAACTTTACTCAGAAAACTATAAGACACTGAAGAAAGAAATTGAAGAGGATATGAACAGATGAAAAGAGATAACGTGTTCTTAGATAAAAAGAATCAATATTATAAAAATGACCCTAAAACTCAAGACAATCAACAGATTCAAATCAATCCCTACCAAATTACAAATGGCATTTTTCACAGAACTAGAGTAAATAATTTTAAATTGTATATGGAAACAAGAAAGACTTGAATAGCCAAAATAAACTTGAGAAGGAACAAAGGTAGAAGAATAAAGCTCCCTGTATTCAGACTATACTACTAAGCTACAGGAAACGACACCCTATGGTTCTGGCACAAAATCAGAAAAATAGATCAATGGAACAGGATAAAAAATCAAGAACTAAACCCACACACTTATGGTCAATTAGTCTATGACAAAGTAGGCAAAAATATACAATGGAGGAAAGACAGTCTCTTCAATTAGTCATGCTGGGAACACTGGGCATCTACATGTAAAAGAATGAAATTTGAACATTCGCTAACCCAAAGAAAAATAAATGCAAAATGAATTAAAGACCTAAATATAATACTGGATACCTTAATACTCCTAGAGGAAAACATAAGCAGAATACTCTTACATAAACCACAGTAATATTTTTTTGGATCTGTCTCCTAGTGTAATGGAAACAAAGCAGAGATAAACAAATGGGAACTGATTAAACTTAAAAGCTTAAAAGACAACCTAAGAATTGGACAAAATATTTGTAAACAATGCAACTGACAAGGGATTAATTTTCAAACTATAGAAAAAACTCATACAGCTCAATATCAAACAATCAAAAAATTGGCAGAAGACCTAAATAGAAATTTCTCCAAAGAAGACATATGGATGGCCAAAAAGCACGTGAAAAGATGCTCAGTGCCACTAATTATTAGAGAAATGCAAATCAAAACTACAGTGAGGTATAACCTCACACTGGTCAGAATGACCATCATCAAAATGTCTACAAATAATAAATGCTGGTGAGGGTGTGGAGAAAAAAGAACCCTCCTACACTGTTGGTGAGAATATAAATTGGTGCTCCCACTATGGAGAAGAGTATTCAGTTCCTTGAAAAAATACTGAAAATAAAGTTACCATGTGATCCTGCAATCCAACATCTGTATACATTCCAAGAAAACTCTAATCTGAAAAGATTCATGAGCCCCAATATTCATAGAAGCAGTATTTACAATAGGCAAGATATAGAAGCCACCTAAATGTCCTTTGACAGAGGAATGAATAAAGGAGAAATGGTATATATATACAACGGAATACTACTCAGCAATAAAAAAGAATGAAATAATGTCAGTTAAAGCCATATGAATGGACCTAGAGATTATCATACAAAGTGAAGTAAGTCAGACAGAGAAAGACAAATATATATCACTTGTATATGGAATCTTAAAAAGTGATGTACATAAAGTTATTTACAAAAGAGAAATAGACACAGACACAGAAAACAAACTTATGGTTATTAAAGGGGGAAGGGGAGGCAAGGGGTAAATTAGGGATTTGGGATTAACTGATAAACACTATGATATACAAAATATATAAACAGCAAGCACCTACTGTATAGCAAAGGGAACTATATTTACTATATTGTAATCACCTGAAATGGAAAAGAATCTGAAAAAGAAGATATATATGATGTATGTATACATATAACCAAATCACTTTGCTGTACTCCTGAAACATTGTAAATCAACTATACTTCAAATTTAAAAAAAAATCACCAAAAAAAGAAAATCAGACAATTTAATCAATACACTGCGTAAACAGAATGAAGAGAAAAAATGGTTATCTTGATGCAGAGAAACCTTTTGACAAAATTCAATATAATTTCATAATAAAATTGTTAACTAAATAGAATGGGAATACATCAATATAATTAAGGACATATATGAGAAACACAGAGCTAACATCACACTCAATTGTGAAAGGCTGAGACATCTTTTTCTAGTACTAGGAAAAAGAAAAGGTTGTGCACTTTAGCATCATCTAAATGTAGTACTTTAAGTCCTTAATAGAGAATTTAGGCAAGAACAAGAAATAAGCGTGACCAAATTGCAAGGAAAAAGATAAAATTATATTTATTTGTAGACAACATAATCTTATATGTAGAAAAATCTAAAGATTAAACAATTGTTAGAATAAACAGTCTCATCAAATTTGCAGGAAACAAAATCAATACTCACATTAGTTATGCTTCTATATCAAACCAATAAAATATATAGGAATAAATTTAACCAAGGAAGTAAAAGATTTGTACACTGAAATCTACAAAATGCCTCTGTAAAAAAAAATAAAGAAGACACAAATAAACAAAAAGGCCTTCCATGTTCATGGATTAGAAGACAATACTGTTAAGATGTCAATACTACATACAGAATCTATAGATTCAATGCAATCCTTATTAAAATCCAATAATATTTTTTGGAAAAAATCCATCCTAAATTTAGGTGGAATTATAAGAAATCTCAAATAGTCAAAATAACCTTGAAAAATAAGAAAAAAATTGGAGGTCTCAGCCTTCTTAATTGCAAAACTTAATACGAAGTAATGATAATCAAATGTCTGATACTTACATTAAAACATATATAGACACCAATGGAGTAGTAAAGAGCAACCCACCACATGTTCCTGTATATGCCCAAGTGATTTTTGACAAGAGTGCCCATATAAATAAATGAGGAAAGGGCTGTCTTTTTAAACAACAAAAGAGAATAAATCAGTAATCAAAAACTAACCTCACAGGGCTTCCCTGGTGGCGCAGTGCTTGAGATTCCACCTGCCGATGCTGGGGACACGGGTTCGTGCCCCGGTCCGGGAAGATCCCACATGCCATGGAGCGGCTGGGCCCGTGAGCCATGGCCGCTGAGCCTGCGCGTCCGGAGCCTGTGCTCCACAATGGGAGAGGCCACAACAGTGAGAGGCCTGCGTACCGAAAGAAAAAAAAAATCACCTCACAAGAACAACAAAAAGCTCCAGAACCAGATGGCTTCAGTGGTAAATTTTACCAAATATTTAAAGACTTATCACCAATCTTTCTCAAACTCCTCCAAAAAATAGAGGAGAGACAATTCCTAATTCCGTTCATAAGGATAGCATTACACTGATGCCAAAGCCAGACAAGGCATCACAAGAAAAGATATACCAATATTTTTTATAAATATAGATGCAAAAATCCCCCACAATATACTAGCAAACATAATCCAACAGCATATTGAAAAGATTATACACCGTGTCCAAGTGGGATTTATCCCAGGAATGCAAGGTTGGTTAATCATAAGAAAATCAATGTAACACAGTACATTAATAGAATGAACAGGAAAAAAATGATTATTTCAAATGATAATAAAGGTCATTTGAAAATATCCACACCCTTTCACAATAAATATACTCAGAAAATTAAGGGGAAAAAAAACTTCCTCAATAGGATAACGGGGATATATGTAAACTCATAACAAACATCAGACTTGATGTTGAAACATTGAACATTGATGTTGAAATGACTGAAACATTTCTTCTAAGGTCAGGGACCATACAGACATTCCACTTTTACTATTGTTATTCATCACTGTACTGGAAGTTCTAGCCAGAAAAACTAGAAAGTAAAAGAAATAAAAGGCATCACATTTGAAAAGAAAGAAGGAAAATTGTCAGTGCAGATGACATGATCCTACAGAAAGATAATCCCAAAAAAATTACTAAAAGGATACTAGAGTGCAGAAATGAATTATGCCTAGAGGAAAGCACAAAATCAATGCAAAAATAAGTTTTATTTCTGTATAGAAATGAGGAATGAAATGTATAAAAAGATTAAGAAAGTAGTTGTATTTACAATTGTATGCAAAATATCAAACTAGCAAGGAATAAATATAGCAACAACCTCAAAAAAGTTGAAAGATTTGTGAACTGAAAAGAAATATTTCTGAAAAAAAATATTTAAAACCTATAGAAATGGAAAGAGATCCCATGTTCATGAAATGGGAAACCTAATATGGTGAATATGTCAATACTACCCAAAACAATGTATTGATTTACTTAAATATATATGAAAATCTTAATAATTGTTTTGCTAAAATTTGAAAAACTGATCTTAAAATTCCTATGGAATCACAAGCAACCACAGATAGCCAAAACAACTTTGAAAAAGAAAAGAAGTGGAATATTCACAGTCTCCAATATCAAAATTACCTCAAAATGGGACTTCTCTGGTGGCACAGTGGTTAAGAATCCACCTGCCAATGCAGGGAGCATGGGTTCAAATCCCTGCTCCAGGAAGATCCCATATGCCATGGAGAAAATAAGCCCATGTGCCACAACTACTGAGACCATGTGATGAAACTACTGAAGCCTCTGTGGCTAGAGCCCATGCTCTGCAACAAGAAAAGCCACTGTAATGAGAAGCCCATGCACTGCAATGAAGAGTAGCCCCCACTTGCCGCAACTAGAGAGAGCCCTCGTGCAGCAATGAAAACCAAATGCAGCCAAAAAATATATATATTTTTTAATTACCTCAAAGACATTGTAATCAAAACAGTATGGTATTTGCATTTTGCTAGACATATAGAATGGAATAGAAATGAGAATCCATAAATAAACTGATATATCTAATATATAGTTATAAAATATAAAAATCTAGTTTATTTTCATGGTACATTTTTATTGTTATACAATATACATAAATTACAGTTTTAACCATTTTTAATTGTAAAGTTCAGTAGCATTGAGTACATTCACAATGATGGCCAACCACTATACAACTTCAAAATATTTTATTATTCTGAACTGGAATTCTTTACATATTACACAATAACTACATATTATTATCTCTTCCTTCCAACTCCTGATAACCTCTATTCTCTAAGGTACCCACATAATTATCTTTAGGTCTCTATGACCTTGACTATTATAGATACCTCATATAGGTGAAATAATACAATATTTGTCCTTTAGTGTCTGGGTTATTTCACTTAGCATGATTATATGTTGTATCATGCATCACAATATTATTCCTTTTTAAAGCTTAAAAGTATTCTATCTGTGCATATACCATATTGTGTTTATCCATTCATTCATTGATGGGCATTTGGGTTAATTATATCTTATGGCTCTGACAAACAAAGCTGCTATAAACATGGGTTTGCAATTATTTTGGAGGCCCCACTTTAAATTCTATTGCCTATATAACTTCAGATGGAATTGATGTATAATATGGTACACTATGCTTTATTTTCTGAGGAATTGTCATACTGTGTTCCACAAAAGCTGCATGTTTTACATTCCCACCACCACTGCACAAGGTTTCTAATTTCTCCACATCATAACCAGCTCTTGCTATTTTCCATTATTTTTGTTTTATAATAGCCATACCATAGGTTGTGAAGTGGTATCCCATTGTGGTTTTGATTTACATTTCCTTAATAACTAGTCATGTTCAGCATCTTTTCATGTACTTATTGACTATTTGTATAACTTCTTTGAGAAATACGTGTCCAGTGCTAGCCCATTTAAGAAACCATGTTGGTAGAAAAATCGTAGAGCTCATTAATGATATCAGTAAAGTTGGAAAATACAAAATTAATACACAGAAATCTGTTGCACTTCTATACACGAAAAATCAGAAAGAGAAATTAAGGAAACAATTCCATGTACCATTACATCAAGAAGAATAAAATACCTAAGAATAAACCTACCTAAGGAGGAAAAAGACCTGTACTGGAAAACTGTAAGGCACTGATGAAAGAAACTGAGGATGATACAAGCAGATGGAAAGATATACCATATTCATGGATTGGAATAATCAATATTGTTAAAATGACCATACAACCTAAGGCAAACTACAGATTCAATATAATCCCTATCAAATTGCAAATGGCGTTTTTTAGGTTTTTTTTTTTTTGCAGATCTAGAAAAAAACATATTAAAATTTGTATGGAACCACAAAAGAGCCCGGATAGCCAAAGAAATCTTAAGAAAGAAAAATGGAGCTGGAAGAACCAGGGTCCCTGACTTCAGACTGTACTACAATGCAACAATCATGAGAAAAATATGGTAGTGGTACAAAAACAGACATATAGATCAATGGAACAGGATAGAAAGCCCAGAAACAAACCCAGAAAGTAGGCAAGGGTATACAATGGAGAAAAGACAGTCTCTTCAATAAGTGGTTCTGAGAACATTGAACAGCAACATGTAATAAAATGAAACCAGAACTTTCTCTAGCAGCATATAAAAATATAAAAGGGACTAATGACCTAAATGTAAGACACGATACTGTAAAAATCCTAGAGTTTTCTGTACAGAAGAAATTAGCACAACATTGTAAGTCAAATACACTTCAATAAAATCCTAGCAGAAAACATAAGCAGAACAATATTTGACTTAAGTCACAGCAGTCTATTTTTAGATACATCTCCTAGAGTATTGGAAATAAAAACAAAAATAAATAAATGAGACCTAATTATATTTAAAATCTTTTTGCACAGCAAATGAAACCATAAACAAAACAAAAGGAAAACACACAGGATCGGAGAAAATATTTGTAAAAGATGCAACTGACAATATATATATATATTCAAAGAAGACATACTGATAGCAAACAGGCAGAGGAAAAAATGCTCAATATTGCTAATTAGTAGAGAAATGCAAATCAAAACTATAACAAGGTTACTTTTCACTCCATCAGAAAGGCCATCATTACAAGGTCTACAAATAAAAAATGCTGAAGAGGGTGTGGAGAAAAAGGAACCATCCTACACTGTTGATGGGAATGTAAATTGGTACAGGCACAATGGAGAACAGCATGGGGATTCCTTAAAAACATAAAAATAGAATTACCATATGATCCTGCAATCCCACTCCTAGGTATATATCCAAAACAGAAAAAAAAAAGAAAACCTAAAAATGGTACATGCACTCGATGTTCACTGAAGCAATATTTACAACAGCCAAGTCCTGGAAGCACCCTAGATATCCATCACCAGATGAATGGATAAAGAAGATGTGGTGTATATACAATGGAATATTACTCAGCCATAAAAAAGGAATGAAATAATGCCATTTGAAGCAACATGGATGGGCTGAGGAATTACCATACTAAGTGAAGTAAGTCAGACAGAGAAAGAAAAATATCATATGATATCACTTATATGTGGAATCTAAAATAAGGATACAAATGAACTTATTCACAAAACAGGAATACTCACAGACATAGAAAACAAACCTATGTTTACAAAAGGGGAAAGGGAGGTATAAATTACGAGTTTGGGATTAACATATACACACTATTAAATAAAAAATACTTAACCAACAAGGACCTACTCTATAACACAGGGAAAGATACCCAATATTTTAAATAACCTATAATGGAAAACAATCGGAAATATATACATATTTCAGAACTATATATATATTTCAGAAATATATATATATATACATATATCATTATGCTATACAACTAAAACTAAAACACCATTATAAATTAATTACACTTCAGTAAAAAAATAAAAAAATGATAATCTTAAATATATTGGGGAAAAAAACTAATATAGCCAAAAGAGTGATTGTTTTTAGAATATTAAAATTATTAAATTTTGTTATTTTTTATTCCAAAATAAATCTGTCACATTAAAAAAATGTGTACTAGTTTGCTAAGGATAACATTACAGATACCACAGACTGGGTGTCTTAAACAACAGAAATGTATTTTCTTACAGTTCTGGAGCTTAGAAACCCAAGATCTTTCTGTCAGTAGAGTTAATTTATTTGAGGCTTCTCTCCTTGGTTTGTAGTTGGCCACAATATTTTACTGTATTTATATGCTCTTTTATTTTTCTGTGGCTGTGTCCTAATCTTCTTGTTTTATAAGCACATCAGTCTAATAGCTTTCCTTTGTTTTATTTTATCTTTCTCCCCTCAGTCCAAGCTGGTAGTGATTGTGCTAGTATAACTCCATTACTCTTCCTGGCTTCAGCTGAAATGGTTGATTGGATCCATAAGTCACAAGCCTATAATCTCTTCTGCAAATGTTCAGCCATAACCCTAATGTTCTTTCTAAAGCACGCTTTTTAAAAAATTTTCTGCAGTATAGGTAGGGTGAGAATTTTCCAAATCTTCATGCATTTGTTCCTTTTTCTTAATAATTTATTTCTTTTTTATTTCCAATTTTATTTTATTTATTTTTTCCTTTTGTTTAATTTTTATTTTACGTTGGAGTATAGTTGATTAACAATGTTGTGTTACTTTCAGGTGTACACCAAGGTGATTCAGTTATACATGTACATGTATCAATTCTTTTACAAATTATTTTCCCATTTAGGTTATTTCAGAGTATCAAGCAGAGTTCCCCATGGTATACAGTAGGTCTTTGTTGGTTATCTATTTTAAATGTAGCAGTATGTACTTGTCAATCCCAAACTCCCAATCTGTCCCTCCCCCCAACCCTTGCACCCTGATAACCATAAGTTCTTTCTCTACGTCTTTGAGGCTGTCTCTGTTTTGTAAATTAGTTCGTTTGTTTCAATTTTTTTAAGATTATGCATATAAGTGACATATGATATTTGCCTTTGTCTGACTTACTTCACTCAGTATGACAATCTCTAGGTCCATCCTTGTTGTTACAAATGGCATTATTTCATTCTTTTTAATAGCTGAGTAATATTACATTGTATATATGTGCCACAACATCTTTAACCATTCATCTATCATTGAACATTTATGTTGCTTCCATGTCTTGGTTATTATAATCAGTGTGGCAATGATCATTGGGATGCAAGTATCTTTTCTTAATTTTTTTTTCTTGTTTTATTGCCAAGTAGCATTCTTTTGTATTACCACAATTTGTCCATCCACTTACCTATTGAGGAACATCTGGGTTGTTTTCAGCTTTGGGCAGTTGTGAATAAAGGTACCACAACCATTTACATAAAGGTTCTTTTGTATATGATCTTTTTTCTTTTCCTTTTTTTTTCACTTGAGTAAATACCTAGAGTGGGTTTATGTACGTTATATTTTTTATTAATTTTTATTGGAGTGTAGTTGCTTTACACTGTTGTGTTACTTTCTGTTGTACAGCAAAGTGAATCAGCTATATGTATACATATATCCCTTCTTTTTTGGATTTCTTTCCCATTTACATTATCACAGAGAACTGAGTACAGTTCCCTGTGTTATAAAGTAGCTTCTCATTAGTTATCTACTTTATACATACTAGTGTACATATGTCAATCCGATTCTCCCAATTCATCCCATCCCCCCTTCCCACCCTGGTATCCATATATCCTTTCTCTATCTCTGTAGCTCTATTTCTGCTTTGCAAATGAGTTTATCTGTATCATTTTTCTAGATTCCACATTTAAGTGATATAATACTACATTTGTTTTTCTCTTTCTGACTCACTTCACTCTGTATGACAGTCTCTAGCTACATCCACGTTTCCACAAATTGCACCATTTTGTCTTTTTTATGGCTGAGTAATATACCATTGTATGTATGTACCACATCATCTTTATCCATTCTTCTGTTGATGGACATTTAGGCTGCTTCCATGACCTGGATATTTTAAATAGTGGGGCAATTAATATTGGGGGGGCATGTGTCTTTGAATTATGGTTTTCTCTGGCTACATGTCCAGTAGTGGGATTGCTGGGTCATATGTTAATTCTATTTTTAGTTTTTTAAGGAACCTCCATACTGTTCTACATAGCGGCTGTATCCATTTACATTCCCACCAACAGTGTAAGATGGTACCCTTTCCTTCACAACCTCTCCAGTTTTACTGCTTGTAGATTTTTTATGATGACCATTATGACCAGTGTGAGGTGATACCTCACTGTTGTTTTGATCTGCTTTTCACTAATAATTAGTGATATTGAGCATCTTTTCTTGAGTTTATTGGGCATCTCTATGTATTCTTTGGAGAAATGTCTATTTTGGACTTCTGCCCATTTTCTGATTATGTTATTTGTTTTTTTGATATTGAGCTGCAAGAGATGTTTATTTTGACAATTAGATTGTTTCATTTGCAAATATCTTCTCCCATTCTGAGGCTTGTCTTTTTGTCTTGTTTATGGTTTCCTTTGCTATGGAAAAGCTTTTTAAGTTTAATTAGGTCCAGTTTATTTATTTTTGTTTTTATTTTCATTAGTCTAGGAGTTGGGTGAAAAAAGATCTTGCTGTGATTTATGTCAAAGAGTTATCTGCCTATGTTTTCCTTTAAGAATTTTATATTGTCCAGACTTACATTTAAGTCTTTAATCAATTTTGAGTTTGTTTTTGTGTATGGTGTTTGGGAGTGTCCTAATTTCATTCTTATACACATAGCTGTCCAGTTTTTCCAGTGCCATTTATTGAAGGGAGTGTCCTTTATTCATTGTATATTCTTGCTTCCTTTATCACAGATTAGTTGACCATTGTTGCACGGGTTTATCTTTGGGATTTCTATCCTGTTCCATTGATCCATATTTCTGTTTTTGTGACATTACCATACAAATTTGATTACTGTACCTTTGTAGTATACTCTGAGTCAGGGAGCCTGATTCCTCCAACTCTGTTTTTCTTTCTCAAGCTTGCTTTGGCTATTTGTGGTCTTTTGTGTTTCCACACAAGTTGTGAAACATTTTGTACTAATGCTGTGTAAAATGCCGTTGGTAGTTTGATAGGGATTGCACTGAATCTGTAGATTGCTTTGGGTAGTATAGTCATTTTCACAATATTGATTCTTCCATTCCAAGAACATGGTATATCTCTCCATTTGTATCATCTTTGATTTGATATAATCTTTGGTATCAGAGTGATAGTGGCCTCGTAGAATGAGCTTGGGAGTATTCCTATATCTTCAATTTTGGGGAAGAGTTTGAGATGGATAGGTGTTAGCTCTTCTCTTACTGTTTGATAGAATTCATCCGTGAAGCCATCTGATCCTGGACTTTTGTTTGCTGGAAGGTTTTTAATCACAGTTTCAATTTCAGTACTTGTGATTGGTCTGTTCATATTTTCTAATACTTCCTGGATCTTCTTGGAAGTATTATCTTTCTAGGAATTTGTTCATTTCTTCCAGGTTGTCCAATTTTGTGGCATATAGTTGCTTCCAGTAGTCCTTTATGATCCCTCCTATTTCTGATCCTTTGTATCTATGATACTTTGTAACTTCTCTTTTTTTTAATGTCTAATTTTATTCAATTGAGTCCTCTCACTGTTTTTATTTATGGTTCTCACTGAAGGTTTATCAATTTTAATTTCTTAAAAAAAATCTCTAATTTCATTCATATTTGCTATTGTTTTCTTCCTTTCTATTTCATTTATTTCTGATCTTTATGATTTCTTTCTACTAACTTTGGGTTTTGTTCTTCTTTCTCTAGTTGCTTTAGGTGTAAGGTTAGGTGGTTTATTTGAGATCTTCCTTGTTTCTTGAGGAAGAATTGTATTACTATAAACTTTCCTCTTAGAACAGCTTTTGCTGCATCCCATAGGATTTGGGTCCTTGTGTTTTCATTGTCATTTGTTTCTAGGTAGTCATTGATTTCTTCAGTGATCCATTGGTTATTTAGCAGCATTTTGTTTACCCTCCATATTTGTGTTTATACAGTTTTTATTTTTTCTGTAACTGATTTCTTATCTCATACTGTTGTGGTCAAAAAATATGCTTGATATGATTTCAATTTTCTTACATTTACTGAGACTTGATTTGTGACTCAAGATATGATCTATCCTGGAGACTATTCCATGTGCACTTGAGAAGAAATTGTATATTGCTGTTTTCAGATGGAAGGTCCTATAAATATCAGTTAAGTCTTTTGGTTTTAATGTGCCATTTAAGGCTTGTGTTTACTTATTAATTTTCTGTTTGGATTATCAGTCCATTGTTGTAAGTGAAGTGTTAAAGTACCCCACTATTATCGTTTTGCTGTGGTTTCCCATTTTACAGCTGTTAACATTTGCCTTAAGTATTGCAGTACTCCTCTGTTGGGTGCATAAATAATTACTATTGTTATATCATCTTTTTAGATTGATCTGCTGATCATTATGTTGTGTCCTTCCTTTTCTCATGTAACAGTCTTTATTGTAATGTCTATTTTGTGTGATATGAGTATTGTTACACCAGGTTTCTTTTGATATCTATTTGCATGAAATATCTTTTACCATCCCCTCACTTTCAGTCTGTATGTGTCCCTAGGTTTCAAGTGGGTCTCCTGTAGACAGCATACATATTGGCTTTGTTTTTGTATCCATTCAGGCAGTCTGTGTCTTTTGGTTGGAGCATTTAATCCATTTACATTTAGGGTAATTTTCGATATGTATGTTCCTATTACCATTTTCTTTATTGTTTTGCATATGTTTTTGTAAGTCTTTTTCCTCTCTTGTGTTTTCCACCTAGAGAAGTTTCCTTAGCATTTGTTGTAAAGCTGGTTTGGTGGTGTTGAATTCTCTTATCTTTTGCTTGATTGTAAAGCTTTTGATTTCTCTGTCAAATCTGAGCCATAGTTTTGCTGGATAGAGTATTCTAGGTTACAGGTTTTTTTTCCCCTTTCATCACTTTAAATATATTATGCCACTCTCTATTTGTTTGCATAGTTTCTGCTGAAAAATCAGCTGCTAATATTATGTGGTTTCCCTTGTATATTATTTGCTGCTTTTCCCTTGGTGCTTTTTAATATTTTTTGTTTGTATTTAAGTTTTGATAATTTGATTAATATATGTCTTGGTGTGGTTCTCCTTGGATTTATCTTGTATGGGACTCTCTGTGCTTCCTGGATTTGATTAACTATTTCCTTTCCTATGTTAGGGAAGTTTTCAACTATAATCTCTTTAAATATTTTCTCAGACCCTCCCTCTTTTTCTTCTTCTTCTGTGACATGTATAGTTCAAATGTTGGTGCATTTAATATTGTCTCAGAGGTCTCTGCAACTCTTCATTTCTTTTCATTCTTTTTTCTTTATTCTGCTCCACAGCTGTTATTTTCACCATTCTATCTTCCAAGTCACTTATCCGTTCTTCTGCCTCAGTTATTCTGCTATTAATTCCTTCTAGTGTATTTTTCATTTCAGTTATTGTATTGTTCATCACTGTATGTTTGTTCTTTAATTCTTCTAGGTCCTTTTTAAACATTTCTTGTATTTTCTAGATCCATGACTCCATTCTATTTCTGAGATCTTGGATTATCTTAACTATCATTACTCTGAATTATTTTTCAGGTCTATTGCCTACTTCTTCAATTATTTAATCTTGTGGATTTTTACCTTGCTCCTTAGTTTATAACATAACTCTCTGTCATCTCATTTTGTATAACTTATTGTGTTTGTGGTCTCCTTTCTGCAGTCTTCAACGTGGTAGGTCTTTTGTTTCTGTTATCTGCCCCCTGGTTGGTGAGTTTGGTTGAGGGTCTTCTGTAGGCTTCTTGGTGGGAAGAACTGGTTCCTGTTCTCTGGTGTGTGGAGCTGTGTCTTGTCCCTCTTGTGGACAGGGCCATGTCAAGGTGTAGGTTTTGGGGTGTCTGTGAACTTAGTAAGAATTTAAGCAGCCTGTCTACTGATGGATAGGGCAGTGTTACTGTCTTGCTGGGTTTTGGTGTAAGGCATCCATCACTGGATCCTTCAGGCTGTTGGGTGGTGTTGTGTCTTGGTGTTGAGATGGAGATCTCCAGGAGAACTCATGCTGATTAATATTCCCTGAGACCAGGAATTCTTTGGCATTCAAGTGTCTTGGACTCAGCCCTCTTACCCTAGATGCTCAGGACTGACCCCTGGCCAGGGAACCATGACACTGCAAGTTGCATGGTGTGGCCAAAGGAAGAAAAAATAAAAGAAGAAGAAAAGAAAGCAGACAAACAAAACCAAAGACAAGTATGTTTTGATTTCTTCAGTGAACCATTGATTGTTTAATAGCATGTTATCTAACCTCCACGTGTTTATATTTTTAAGTTTTTTTTTCTTGTCATTAATTTCTAATCTTATAGCGTTGTGGCCAGAAAAGATGCTTGATATTATTTCAATTCTTTTAAATTTCCAGACACTCACTTTCTGGCACAGAATGTGATCAAATTTGGAGAATGTTCCCTGTGCACTTGAGAAGAATGTGTATTCTGCTGCTTTTGGATGGAATGTTTCTTCAATATCAATTAAGTCCATCTGGCCTAATGTGTCATAGAAGGCCTGTGTTTCCTTATTGATTTTCTGTCTGGATGATCTGTTAGTTGATGAAACTTGAGTATTAAAGCCCCTCACTACTATTGTGTTATTGTTGATTTTTCCTTTTATGGTTGTTAGAATTTGTCTTATATATTGAGGTGCTCCTATTTTGGGTTCATATATATTTAAAATTGCTGGATATTCTTCTTGGATTAATCCCTTGATCATTATGTAGTGTCTTTCCTTGTCTCTTGTAATAATATTTATTTTAAAGTCTATTTCCTCTAATATATATATATATATATATATATATATATATATATATATATATATATATAGCTACTCCAGCTTTCTTTTGGTTTCCATTTGCATGGAATATCTTTTTTCTATCTACTCATATTCTGTCTGTATGTGTCTCTTGGTCTGAAGTGAGCCTCTTGTAGACAGCATATATATGGGTCTTGTTTTATATCCATTCAGCCAGTCTATGTCTTTTGGTTGGAACATTTAATCCATTTGCATTTAAGGTAATTATCAATAGGTATGTTCTTATTGCCATTTCATTAGTTGTTTTGAATTTGTTTTTGTAGGTGTTTTCTTTTCTTTCCTTCCTCTTCGTTCTCTTCTCTTGTGATTTTATCACTATCTTTAGAGCTGTTTTTTGGAATTTTTTCTTTTATATGTGTGTATCTATGTATATTTTTGATTTGTGGTTACCATGAAGTTTTGATATAGCAGTCTATATATAAACAAGATTGTTTTAAGTTGCTGGTCTTTTAATTTCAAATTTATTTCCAATATCCTTTGTCTGTGCTCTCCTTTTCTCCAAATTTCTGGTTTTGATATTTTATTTGTGTGCTGATGATTTCCTACCTTTACTCTATGTTTGCCTTTCCTCCTGATCTTTTCCATTTGTAATTTTCTTTTTTCTAGCTGTGGCCTTTTTTTCCACCTAGATAATTTTCTTTAACATTTGTTGTAGTGCTCGTCTGGTGGTACTGAATTCTCTTAGATATTACATGTCTGTAAAGCTTTTGATTTCTTCATCAAATCTCAATGAGAGCTTTGCTGGGTAGAGTATTCTTTGTTGTCATCACTTTAAATATATCATGACACTTCCTTCTGGCCTGCAAAGTTTCTTCAGAGAAATCAGCTTATAACCTTTTGGGGATTCCCTTGTATATTACTTGTTGCTTTTCCCTTGTTGCTTTTAATATTTTTTTTCTTTGTCTTTATTTTTTGTCATTTTGCTTACTATATGTCACATCATGTTTCTCCTTGGGTTTCCTGCCTGAGACTCTCTATTCTTCCAGGACTTCAGTGACTGTTTCCTTTCATGTTAGGGAAGTTTTTGACTATAATATCTTCAATTATTTTATCAGGTCTTTTTTCTCTCTCTTCTCCTTCTGGGACCCCTATAATGCACATTTTGTTGCATTTAATGTTGTCCCAGAGGTCTCTTATATTGTCCTCATTTCTTTTCATTCATTTTCCTTTATTCTGTTCCACAGCCGTGATTTCCACCATTCAGTCTTCCAGCTCACTTCTCTGTTCTTCTGCCTCAGCTATTCTGCTGTTGATTCATTCTAGTGCATTTTTCATTTCATTTATTGTATTGTTCATCTCTCTTCTTTACTTCTTCTAGGTCGTTGTTAAACATTTCTTGTATCTTCTTGATCTGTACCCCCATCATTTTCTGATATCTTGGATCATCTTTACTATCATTACTCTGAATTATTTTTAGTGTAGTTTGCCTATTTCCATTTCACTTAGTTGTTCTTCTGGGTCATTTTTGTTGTTGTTGTTGTTACTTCATCTGTGACATATTCCTCTGTCATCTAATATTTTCTAACTCTGTGATTTTGATTTATATTTCACATGCAGCAGTATTGTAGTTCTTCTTGCTTCTGCTCTCTGTCCCCTGTGAATGAGCCTGTCTAAGAGGCTTGTGAAGACTTCCTGGTGGGAGGGACTGGTACCTGCCCACTGATGTGTGGAACTTGGTCTTGTCCCACTGGTGGGCAGGGCCATGTAAGTAGATGTGTTTACCTGGCAGCAGTGTACTCAGAAAGACTTTACTCATCCTGACTGCTGATGGGTGGGGCTGTGTTCCAACCTTTTGGTTGTTTGTCCTGAGGCATCCCAGCACTTGAGACTGCAGGTTCTTGGGTGGGACCCAGTCTTTGTAAGAAAACAGTGACCTCCAAGAGGGTTCACGCCAATGACTACTCCCCAGAGCTACCACCACCAGTGTCCTTGTCCCTGTAGTGAACCACATCTATGCCTCACCTCCATAGGAGTCCCTCCAATACTAGCATGTAAGTCTTTCACAGTCTCTTATGAGGTTTCTTCTTTTTGGCCTGTGTCCTGGTGCACATGGGACCCTGTGTGTGCCCTCCAATAATGGAGTTTCTTTTTCTCCCAGTCCTGTGGAATTCCTGTGATCAAACTCCTTTGGCCTTCAAAGCCAGATTCCCTGGGGCTCCTCCTCCTATTGCCATATCCGCAGACTGGAGAACTGGACTTGGGGCTCAGACCTTTCACTCCTGTAGTAGAACTTCTAAGGTATAATTATTTTCCAGTTTGTGGGTTGCCCTCCTGACATATATGGACTTTGATTTTATTGCAGTTGTGCCCCTCCTACTATCTCCTGGTGGCTTATTTGTTTTTGGATGTAAGGCAAATTTTTTTGTAAGTTCCAGTGTTTTCTTGTCCGTGGTTGTTCAGCAGTTAGTTGTGATTTTGGTGTTTCCATAAAATAGGTGAGCTCATGTCCTTCTTCTCCACCATCTTTTCTCTTCTTCCTGGTTTGACAATTTCTTCTTCACTTTGACTATTCCCTCTTGCACTTCACTATAAGAAGCAAGGAGAAATCAGGCCATACTTCCAACACTTTGCTGAGAAATATTTTCAGACCAGCATCTAAGTTTATGGTTTAAACTTCTATGTCCCACAAACCAGAACACAGTTTGGGCAAGTTATATTTGCCACTTTATGACAAAGATCAACTTTCCTGAAGTTTCCATTAACATGTTTCTCATTTCTGTTTGAGATCTCACCAGTAGCACTTTTAACATTCCTATTTCTACCAGCATTCTCTTCATGATGATTTATTTATATCTCTAAGAAGATAGAAGCTTTCTCTATAGCTCTTTTCTTTTCTTTCTAATCCTTTTCCAGAATCACCTATAAAGTTCACGTTTCTACCAAAAGACTCTTCAAAGACAATTAGTTTATTTTAAAGACACTATTTCCAAATCCATTCTGAGGTACTGGGGTTTAGGACTTCAACATATGAATTTTAGAGAGACACAGTACTTTTCATAACAAATAGTTTATCTCATTTTTTGTGTTGTCTTTTTACTATCTTGATAGTGTCCCTTATTGCACCAAAGTACTTAATTTAGATAAACCTTAGTTTTTTTTCTTTTGTTGTATATGCTTTTATTGTTATAGCCAATAAACCATTGCCTAATTCAAAGTCATGAAATTTTCCTCCAAGTATTCTTTTAAGAGTTAATATTTTCTGTTTTGGTGTTTGACCCATTTTGAGTTAATTTTTATATGAGATGTAAGAAAATGGTCTAACTTCTGTGTTTTGCATGTAGACATCTATCAGGATCATACAATGGATAAAACAAATAGTAACCACATAGACAATGAAGATGGTGACTACATAAACTGTTGACTCAACTAGTGGGACCAGAAAATATGTAATTCTTCATATATGACTATATCAAAGATGCTAACTGATAATAATGCTATACTGGTTGATCATACTCTTAGCCTGCTAAAAGAATGACCAAAAGGTGGCAATTGTTACAATAGAAAAAGGAGACTAATCTTGAAAATTCCTTGAGCAGAAAAAACTGTTTATCTATATAAGCAAATTTATATTAAAATTTAGCTAATTTTGAAAGACTAACTTGCCACAAATAATTTCTTGTTTATTCCTCTAGAAACCATAACCAAAACTTGAGCTGCTTCCCAGAAATGATATGAGGTAAAAACTAACCAATTTCCTTTCATTTAAAAAAATTTTAATATTATAAGCAGTTACTCTGAAAAGTAAATAGTCACTGCTTTCTCACTATATAAGCTGCTTTATAACAATACACTCCTGATCTTCATTCCATGTTTTGATTTGAGTGCTCCTAGTTTGCAAACTCTCCTGTGGTTTGTGAACAATAAAATTTTACTAATTACTACTTTGGTGACTTCTTGGCTTCACTTTTGTTATTTATGAACTTTTGACCACACCTTGTCTAATATATGATTTGTAAATACCTTCTTCCATTTGATAGAATGTCTTTTCATTTTGTTGAATGTTTCTTTTGCTGTGCAGAAGTTTTTTAGTTTGATGCACTCCCATTAGTTGAATTTTGCTTTTGTTGCTTGTGCTATTGGTGTTATAACCAAAATATCATTGTCAATACCAATGTCAAGGAGCTTCTTTCCTATTTTCTTCTAGGAGTTTTAAAGTAGTAGATCTCATTCTCAAGTCTTTATTTCAAGTTAATTTTTGTGAGTGGTGTAAGATTGGGACCACTATCATTTTTCTTTATGTGGTTATCCAGTTTTCCCTTCATTTGTTGAAGAGATTTTCATTCTTCATTAAGTTTTTTTTCTGAGTCACTTGTGAAACATTAATTGACCATATATTCATGGGTTTATTTCAGGGCTCTCTATTTTTATGTTGATACCATACTGTGTTAATTACTTTAGTTTTGCAGTTTAATTTGAAATCAGGAAGCATAATGTCTTTGGCTTTGTTATACTTTCTAATGGTTGCTTTGGTTATTTGGGATATTTTGTGATTCCACATAAATTTTAAGTTGTTTTTTTTTTTTTTAATTTTGGCTGTGTTGGGTCTTCATTTCTGTGTGAGGGCTTTCTCTAGCTGTGGGGAGTGGGGGCCACTCTTCATCACAGTGCATGGGCCTCTCACTGTCGTGGCCTCTCTTGTTGTGGAGCACAAGCTCCAGACGCGCAGGCTCAGTAGTGTGGCTCATGGGCCTAGTTGCTCCACGGCATGTGGGACCTTCCCAGACCAGGGCTCGAACCTGTGTCCTCTGCACTGGGGGGGAATACCCTTGGGATTTTGATAAGGGTTATGTTGACTCTATAGAAGACATTGGACACTATGGATATTGTAATAATAGTAATTATTTCTGTCCATGGACTCTGGATTTCTTTTCATTTGTTTGTGTCTTCAATTTATTTCATCAACATTGTAGTTTCATTGTTTAAATTTTTCACTTTCTTGGTTATATTTATTATTCAATATTTTACTGTTGTTGATACTGTTTTGAGTGCAGTAGTTTCTTTGATTTATTTTCAGATATTTTGTTCTTAGTGCATAGAAACACAATTGATTTCTGTATGGTGATTTTATATTATTAAATTTGTTGATTATTTCCAACAGATTTTTGTTGAATTTTTAAGAATATATATAAAATCATAACATCTACAAATAAAGACAATTTTACTTCTTTCCAATTCGGTTGCCATTTACTTCTTTGTCTGCCATGATTCCTAAAGCTAGGACTTTCAGAATTATTTTGCATAAGAGTGGTGAGGGAAGGCACCCTTGTCTTTTTCCTGATCTTAGAAGGAAAGTTTTTATTCTTCCAAAACTGAGTATGATATTACCCCTGGGTTTGTTAAACATAACCTTTATTATGTTGAGGTATGTTTCTTCTAAACCAAATTAGTTGATAGTTTTTATCATGAAAGAAAGTTGTATTTTGTCAAATTATTTTTCTACTTCTATTGAGGTTATCAAGAGTTTTCTATCTTTTATTCTATTAAAGTGGTGTATCACATTTATTGATTTGCATATGTTGAACCTTCCTTGCATCCTAGGGTAAAGTCCCACTTATCACAGTCTAAGATTTTTTTTAATGTGTTGTTGAATTCAGTTTCATAATATTGTGTTGGTAAATTTTACATCTATATTCAAAAAGGGATACTGATTTATAATTTTCTTATAGTATCCTTATCTGGCTTTGATACCAGGGTAATGCTGGCCTTGTAAAATGACTTTGGAAGTGTTCCCATTAATTTTTCTTTAAATGTTTGGTAGGATTACCCAATTAAAGCATCTGCTTCTTGGCTTTTCTGATTTTTGATTACTGATTCAATCTTATCAATGATTAATGTGTTCTGATTTTCTTTTCTTTCTGAGTCAGTCTTTATAGGTTTTACATTTTTAGGAATTTACCCATTTCTTCTAGTTTATTCCATTTTTGACATATAATTTTATAATAGTCTCTTATGATTCTATTTATTGTTGTAGTCTCCTCTTTTATTTCTGATTTTATTTATCAGAGTCTTCTCTCTTTTTCTTAGTCTGGCTAAATGTCAATTTTATTTTTCTTTTCAAACAAAAATTCTTAGTTTTATTGAGATTTTCTATTGTTTTTCTGGTCTTTTTTTCATTTATTTCTACTCTGATCATTGGTAGTTCTTTCTTTTTGCTTATATGGATTTAATCTGTTCGTTTTCTATCTACTTGAGATTTAAGTTAGGTTGATTATTTTAAATATTTCTATTTTCTTACCATACACGTTTGTCACTGTAAACTTTCCTCTCAGCATTGCTCTTACAGTATTCAGTTGGTTTGGATGTAGTTTGTTTTTATTATCATTTATTTAGTAAGTTTCCACATGATGGTAAATTTTCAAAATTTCCTCTATTTGTTGATTTCTAGTTTCATACCATTATGGTTGGAAAAGATAATTTGTATGACTTCAATATTTTAAAATTTGTTTTGTAGTCTGTAATTTGATCTATCTTTGAGAAATTTTCATCTCTAATTGAGAAGAATATGTATTCTACTGCTATAGGATGAGATGCTTTATAAATATCTTTTAGATTCATTTGTTCTAATGTAATTTTCAAGTCCGATGTTTCCTTGTTGATATTCTGCCTGGAAAATCTATCCTTTGCTGATAGAGGGATATTGGCATCTCCTACTATAATTTTATTGTTAATTTCTCTTTTCTGATTTGTTAGTATTTGCTTAATGCATTTAGGTGCTTAAAGGTGGGCGCATATATATTTATAAATTTTATATCTTATTTTATTGTTATTTCCAGTTTCTTTCAGTTGCTACTTGCATGGAATATCTTTTCCCATCCCTTTATTTTGAGCCTATGTGTGTCCTAAATCTAAGGTTATTCTTTTAGAGACAGCATAAAGTGGTGTCTTGTTTCTTTATCTATCTAGATAAATTTGTGTCTTTTTATTGGTAAATTAAATACATTTACATTTATAGTAACAGTTGATATGTGAGAACTTACCAAGGCCATATAATTAATTGTGTTCTGGCTTTTTTGTAGTTTGTTTGCTTTCCCCTCTTGGTTTCTCTTTATTTTTAGATAGTGATGATATCCCATGGTGGTATGCTCTGGTTATTCTTTCTTTATCTTTTAGAATCTTCTGTAGGGTCTTACTTTTTGGTTACCATGCTTATGGATAACATGTTTTGTTTTATGCTGAAAGCAATTTAACTTTGATCATATACAGATATTGCACCCATTTATTCCCCTTGTATATATTTGATGTCACAATTTACCTTTTTTACATTGTATATTCATTAACAATTCATAGTAGCTATAGTTATTTTTAATATTAATTTCCTCTAACATTTATGCTATATCTAACTGGTTAACACAAAATCCTATTACAGAATTATAGTTATCTAAATCTAACTGTGTATTTATCTTTACTAACGTGTACATACATTTTTGTGTTTTCATGTTATTAATTAGGGTCTTTTCATTTCAGAGTGAAGAACTCTTCACCATTGCTTGCAAGGCAGATCTAATGGTGATGAATTCCCTCAGCTTTTGTTTGTTTGGGAAATACTTTATTTCTCTCTAATAGATAAAGGAAAACTGCCAGATAGGGTATTCTTGGTTGGCAGTTATTGTCTTTCAATGATTTGAATATGCCATTTTACTCTCTCCTACCCTGTAGGATTTATGATGAGGAATATGTTGATAGCTTCATGTGAATTCCTTTGTAGGTTACATGAATGAAAAATATTGCTTGCCTGCCATATCAGTAAATAAGGGATGTTGCAACCATCAATCCACTGCAGCAACCCCTGACGAGGAGCTCCGAGGGAATTCAAGATGGAGACAAACTGCCAACTGCCCGCTGCCAAGCCCTCAGCCACTGCAGCCACATGCAGTGGTGCACTCTGAGGTGATTCAGGATGGGAAAGAACAGGATACTGGCTCTACATAGCTAAGGGGCATATCTAAAGAATGATTGCAATGAGCCCAAACTCTTGCATCTTCCCATACATAGAAACGTGTTAAATTTATTAACTTGAGATATCTGGTTTTCTTTAATTAATGGTAATCTTTTGATGTTCCCAGTACCTGGTATTTATTGCAAAATCCCTGTATATCCTGGCTTCTCCCTTACATCTTTGGAGCAGTCCATTGTAGCTCTTCTGAGAGGCTGCATCCTGGGTTTGAAGACCTCAGAAAGTCTACCAAATAAAACATAATTCTCAACTTTTAGGCTGTTCATTTTCAATTGACAGTTACATATTTTTCTCTGATTTTTAAAATTATTATTATAGGGGTATAGTTGTTTTACAAGGTTGTGTTAGTTTCTACTGTACAGTGAAGTGAAGCAGAGTTCCCTGTGCTATACAACAGGTTCTAATTACTTATCTATTTTATAGATTTTAGTGTATATATGTTAGTCCCAGTCTCCCAATTCATCCCATCCCTCCTTTCCCACTTTGGTGCCATACGTTTGTTCTATACATCTGTGTCTCTATTTATGCCTTGCAGACCTGTTCATTTGTACAAGTTTTCTGGATTCCAGAAATATGCGTTAGTATATGATATTTGTTTTTCCTTTTCTGGCTTCATTCACTCTGTATGACAGACTCTATGTCCATCCAGATATCTACAAATGACCCAATTTTGCTCGTTTTTATGGCTGAGTAAAATTCCATTGTATATATGTACCACATCTTCATTATCCATTTGTCTGTTGAGGGACATTTAGGTCCATTCCATGAACTGGCTATTGTAAATAGTGCTGCAATGAACATTGGAGTGCATGTAACTTTTGGAATTATGGTTTTCTCTGGGTATATGCCCAGTAGTGGGATTGCTGGGTCATATGGTAATTCTATTTTCAGTTTTTTAAGGAAGTGCCATACTGTTCCCCATAGTGACTGTATCAATTTACATTTCACCCAACAGTGAAAGAGGATTCCCTTTTCTCCACACCCTCTCCAGCATTTGTTGTTTGTAGATTTTCCAACGATGCCCATTCTAACCGGTGTGAGGTGATACCACATTGTAGTTTTGCTTTATATTTCTCTAATAATTAGTGATGTTGAGCATCTTTTCATGTGCCTCTTGGTCATCTGTATGTCTTCTTTGGAGAAATGTCTATTTAGGTTTTCCACCTATTTTTTGTTTGGGTTATTTGTTTTTTTGATATTGAGCTGCATGAGCTGTTTGTGTATTTTGGAGATTAATCCTTTGTCCTTTGATTTATTTGAAAATATTTTCTCTCATTCTGAGGGTCGTCTTTTCATCTTGTCTATGGTTTATTTTGCTGTGCAGAAGCTTTTAAGCTTCATTAGGTCCCATTTGTTTACTTTTGTTTTTGTTTTCATTACTCTAGGAGGTAGGTCACAAAAGCTCTTGCTGTGATTTATGTCCAAGAGTGTTTCCTTCTAGGAGTTTTATAGTGTCTGGTCTTACATTTAGGTCTTTAATCCATTTTGAATTTATTTTTGTGTATGGTTTTAGGGAGTGTTCTTCTTTTATTATTTTACATGTTGCTGTCCAGATTTCCCAGCAACACTTATTGAAGAGACTGTCTTTTCTCCATAGTATATCCTTGCCTCCTTTGTCATAGATTAGGTGACCATAGGTGCATGGGTTAATCTCTGGGCTTTCTGTTCCATTGAATTATATTTCTTTTTTTGTGCCAGTACCATGCTGTCTTGATTACTGTAGCTTTGTAGTGTAGTCTGAAGTCAGGGAGTCTGATTCCTTCAGCTGTGTTGTTTTTTTCTCAAGATATTTTGGCTATTTAAGATTTTGTTTTTCTAATTCTATGAAAAATGCGATTGGTAATTTGATAGAGATTGCATTGAATCTGTAGATTGCTTTGGGTAGTAGAGTCATTTTCACAATATTAATTCTTCCAATCCAAGAACATGGTATATCTCTCCATCTGTCTGTGTCTTTGATTTCTTTCATCAGTGTCTTATAGTTTCCTGAGTACAAGTTTTTACCTCCTTAAGTAGGTTTATTCCTAGACATTTTATTCTTTTTGTTGCAATGGTGAATGGGATTGTCTCCTTAATTTTTCTTTCTGATATTTCATTGTTAATATATAGGGATGCAAATGATTTCTCTACATTAATTTTGTATCCTGCAGCTTTACCAAATTAATTGATTAGCTCTAGTAGTTTTCTGGTGGCATCTTTAGGATTCTCTATTTATAGGTTCATGTCATCTGCAAACAGTGACTGTTTTATTTCTTCTTTTCCAATTTTTATTTCTTTTTCTTCTCTGATTGCCATGGCTAGGAGTTCTAAAACTATGTTCAATAAGAGTGGTGAGAGTGGACATCCTTGTCTTGCTTCTGATCTGAGAGGAAATGCTTTCAGTTTTTCACCATTAAGAATGATGTTTGCAGTCGTATATGACCTCTATTAGGTTGAGGAAATTTCCCTCTGTGCCCACTTTCTGGAAAGTTTTTATCATAAATTGGTGTTGAATTTTGTCGAAAGCTTTTTCTGCATCTATTGAGATGGTCATATGGTTTTTATTCTTCAATTTGTTAATATGGTGTATCACATTGATTGATTTTCATTTATTGAAGAATCCTTGCATACCTTGGGTAAATCTCAGTTGATCATGGTGTATGATCTTTTTAGTGTGTTGTTGGGTTCTTTTTGTTAATATTTTGTTCAGGATTTTTGCATCTATATTCATCAGTGTTATTGGTCTGTAACTGTCAAAAATTAAAGAGAGGGCTTCCCTGGTGGCGCAGTGGTTGAGAGTCCACCTGCCAATGCAGGGGACACGGGTTCGTGCCCCGGTCTGGGAAGATCCCACATGCCGTGGAGTGGCTGGGCCTGTGAGCCATGGCCACTGAGCCTGCGCATCTGGAGCCTGTGCTCCACAAAGGGAGAGGCCACAACAGTGAGAGGCCCACATACTAAAAAAAAAAAATAAATAAAGAGAAAAAGGAAAGCTATCTGCGTTTAAGTTTCTCTTTATGTCTTTAATTTTTGACAGTTTCATTATGTCCTGGAAAGAGTCTGTTTTCATTGAAATAATAAGGTAATTTATTAGCTTCATGAACTTGGATGCCCAAGTCTCTCCCCATCTTTGGGAAGTAATCAGCTGTTATTTCTTTAAATAAACTTTCTGTCCCCTTTTCCCTCTCTCTTTCTGGAACCCTAATTATTCTATTTAGATATTTGATAGGGGTTCCATAAATCACATAGTCTTTCTTTCCTCTCTTTTTTTTCCCCCTTTTGTTTCTTCACCATCCTCTGATTGGGTTATCTCAAATTTCCTAACCACTAGCTTACTTATTCTATTTTCCATTTAGTCTACTCTGCTGCAGATGCTCTCTAATTTTTTTTTAATTTCATTTATTGAATTATTCACCTGCAGATTTTTTTTCTTTCTTTTTATGACTTCTAACTTTTAGTTAAATTTCTTATTTTCTCTATGTATTGGCTTACTGATTTTATTGAATCCTCTTGGTGTTTTCTTGTGGTATCACTTGAGTTTACCCAAAACAGGTATTTTAAACTTTTAAAACAGATAGATTACAAAATTATGTGCTATTGAGCTTGGTTATTTAAGAAATATTTTTAGCTTTTAATGATGACATTTTTTTCTTGATTCATCATGTTCCTTGGATTTTTGTACTGCTGCTTTCACATTTTTAAATTTTTCTATGAAGTCTAGTATTTTTTACAATATTATATTAGTTTCTGGTGTACAATATAGTGATTTAATATTTTTATAGATTATACTTTATGTAAGTTATTATAAATTATTGGCTATATTCCCTGCACTGTACAATATATTCTTGTAGCTTATTTATTTTATACATAGTAGTTTGTACCTCTTAATCTTCTACCCTGATGCTTTCACATTTGAAGTAGCAGATACGTCATCAAATCTTTTCTAGTTGCCTTCACGTGGGATATACTGTTTATTGGTTCTGTTGTGTTTTGGGTTTTCATGGACCTTATATTGATACACCTGCTCCACAACAATCCTCGCTTGCTATTTGGGTACAATTCTTAAGCTTTCATGTCTTCCCTGCTTCTGACAACTCACCATGCTAGCAGCTGGTAACCTTTCTTTTGTTTTCCAAAAATGATTTTAGAGCTCAAGTTTGTGGATCTTTCCTTGCCCACAGACCCTAATCAGTTTTTCTAATAACACTCAATTTACAGGAGCTTGCCTCTTGCTGCCACATCTTAGAATTTGCAATGGGAGTTAGCCAAAGAGAGGGGTAAGTGTGGCTTTAGCACTTGGGATAGTGAGGGTTCCTGAAGGCCCAGTAGGTAGGTGCTCAGGTGATGTTTTACTAGAGGCTTGTGAGTGTACTTCATGCTGAAGTCCTGAGCACAGTCAACAAAAAGTATTTTTAAATATCTTCGATGTTCTTATCTCTCTCTTTCCTAACCTCCTTGCTCCTCACATTCATGAAGTTCCTGCCTCAGTACTCTTGATGTTTCTGAAAATAAGTGTATTTCTCCAGCTGTGTCCCACACATTTGAGGAAGTCAAGCACTCACTGACTTCTCTCCTTCTTCCTGTAGAAGAAATCACTGGTGTCAATTTTAGCCCCACACTCTTTTGCCTTGAGGGTAGGAGCAAGGCTGACAAAGTTACTATTTCCCTCTCCGATGCGTCCACTCTCATATTTTTTCTTTTGCTCCAACAGTAGACTTGAGTGTCTCCTCAGAAATGCTGGCTTTCTACAAAGTTTCTGTTGTCCATGGTTTCTTGCCCAAGCCAGAATTCTCCAGGTTTTTCCTGACTGGCCCTGAGGGGCAGGTTAGCTAGCTTCTGCTGGTCTTGCAGCCCATACCAAGGTCTGTCTTCCCATTACCAAATGCAAAGGTGGGTGTGATTCCTCCTAGGTTTCTTGGCATATACTGCTATATCTCACTACTCCCACAAAGGCACTTTTGTTTGTGGATTATTTTTTTAATTGGGGGACCTAAAAAGAAGAATTTATTTTGCTACCATGATTCTAATGTCACTCACTTCTCTCTGGTTGCTCTATCCATCATTTAGAATGGAGTTTTGAAATCTCCAACAACCATTGTAAGTATCAAAAAATGTCAATATTTGCTTCCTATATTTTGGAGCTCTGATTTTGGGTTCATATGTGTTTGTAATTGTTATAACTTTTTGGGATGAATTGATCTTTTATCAATGTACAATGTCTTTCTTTACCTCTTGTAACACTTTTTACATAAATTTTATTTTTTCTGTTATTAATATAACAAGTCTGGCTCTCTTTTGGTTAATGTTTGCATGGAATACCCTTTTCCATATTTTCACTTTTAATTTATATTGTTCTTACAACAAAAGTTAAGCTCTGTCCACTGCATATATTTTGATCATGTTCTTCTTATCTTTTCTGCTGTTCTGTACCATGTGATTTCCATGTACATTTAGAATAATTACTGGTAAGGAAAAATTACTTTGGACATTTTGTTATTTTTTTTCTGTCTTATAGATTTTGTTCTTCTTTTCTCTATTACTTCCTTTTGTGTTTAGTTGAATTTTGCAATGACATAAATTTATCCCCTTCTCACTTTACTTTTCTGTATATTTTATAGATATTTTCTTTTAGGTTACTATCAGAATTACATGTAACATCCTAATATTATGAGCCTAATTTGAGTAAATACCAACTTATGTTCAATCTTGTACAAAACTCTACTTCTATATAATACTTGCCTCTGTTTTATGGGGTTATTTTTTCCACAAATCACACCTTCATACATTATGTACACAATAACAAAGATTTCTATTTCATGTGTTTGCCATTTAAAAATTACAGGAAACATAAAGAGGGGTTGCAAATCAAAATTACAGTAATTCTGTTTTTTATGTTTAACTGTATATTTATCTTTATAGGAGATTTTTATATCTTCATATGACTGAGTTAAAAAGTTTAAGATTTTCTCCATTCTTTTATGAGCATGAACCTTACCTGGGCTTGGTTAGTCTTCTCAATTCCTCCATATACATAGCATCATTCAAGTGTCTTAATTTCACACAAAGTTTCACCCCAGCTCTTCCTGAGGCCTTATATGGTCTATTATATTATTTTCATCTGTAGTATCTTTCTCCAGCCATCTGCAGGTCTGTAGTCCCCATGCTGCTTGTGCAAGTATTGCCAATCACTTTTCTCTGGCTGAGATCTGAGTTAGGCAAGACAGAGACCATTTCTTCAGGCATTTGGTAGGTTAGAACACTACAAAAAAGTTATATTCTATTTCTGCTGGCTTGAGAGCTAAGTACAAACAAAAGTCATTAAACTTCCTACTGTTTTGTAGGTGGCTTTTTCTTGATTGGGCATTTATTTGGTTTCTGTAGAGCCTGAATGTTTTCCAGTGCTCCTATAAGAATAGTTCAGACAGTTTCTGGTGGTTTTCTGATATTTCCATAGGTGAACAATAGCTCAGAATTTCTTAGTCTGCAATTTTGCTGAAATTAACATTTGATCAATTGACTTTCCACCAGTGTGTTAAAACCATACAGTGGAGGAAAGATCAGTCTCTTCAAGAAGTTGTGTCAGGACAACTGGATATAAACATGAAAAAAAATAAAATTGGCTCTCTAGCTTACATTGTAAATTAACTTGAAATGTATCAGTGACTTAAATGTAAGAGATAAACCATAAAACTGTTAGAAGTAAATATAGCAATAAATCTTCATGGCCTTGTGTAGGAAATGGATTCTTAGATATGACACCAAAAGCATAAACAATAAAATATAAAATACATATACTGGACTTCATCAAAATTAAAAACTTTTGTGCATGAATAACATTATTAAGAAAACAAGAAAGGAATTCCCTGGTGGTCTGGTGGTTAGGATGATGTTCATTCACTAACCAATGGCACAGGTTCAATCCTTGGTGGGGGAACTAAGATCTCACAAGCTGCACGCTGCAGCCAAAGAAAGTAAATTTAATTAAGTGTAAATTAATAAAAAAAGAAAACAAGAAGACAGCTTAAAGAATGGGTGAAAATATTTACACAGTTTATATTTGATAATGATTTAACTTCATGAATATCTAAAGAACTCCTACAACTCAACTAAGATGATAAGCAACCCTTTTAATTTATGGGGAAGTGGCTTGAATAAACATTTCCATAAATAAGGTATACAAATGACCAGCACACACTTCGAAAGATACTCAAATCATTTGTCATTAGGAAAATTAAAATCACAATGAGATGCCACTTCATATCCATTAAGTTGGCTATACTTTTTTAAAAAAGAACAAGTGTTGATGAGAATGGGGAGATTGGAACTCTCATACATTGCTCTTGTGAATGTAAAATGGTGTGCTCACTGTAGAAAACAATTTGATGGCTCCTCAAAAAGTTAAACATAATATTACTATATAAACCAGCACTTATATTCCTAGGTATATACCCCCCAAAATTAAAGAGTGACTCAAACATTGCAGTGTTGTTTACAATGGCCAAATTGTGGAAACAACCCAAATGTCCATCAAGGGAATAGATAAATAAAAGTGGTGTATACATACTATAGAATATTATTTGTCCATAAAAAGAATCAAATTACTATACCTGCTACAGCATGGATGAACCTTGAAAGCACCATGCTAATAACCCAGACATGAAAGAACAAACATTGCATGATTCCATTTATATGAGATATTTATAATAGATAAATTCATAAAGACAGAACATTGATTAGCTCTTACCAGGAGACAGGAAGAGAGTAAAATTAAAACATTGGTTAATGGGTGCAAAGTTTCTATTTGGGGTGATGGAAATAATTTAGATTGTGGTGATGATTGTTAATGTAATTAATGCCACTAAATTTTATGCTTAAAAATGTTTTAAAAGATATATGATATATTTTATATATTTTAACATTATAAAAAATTCTAGTATCAATATTTATTGTTTCACCCTTCTTCTTTTTCCTCTTTATCTTGTTTTTCTTACCGTAACCCAATCTAGCCTTGCACATACATTCTTAAAACAATAATAATGTCCTCTTTGTTGATTAAAATTTTTCAAAAAATATTAAATAAAACAATAGATAGGAAAGAGCTTTTATAATTGAGTTATCTAAATCCAAATTGTCAACACTTTGAAAGCACACAAAAAGCAGAGAAGACTAGAGTCCCAGGTATAATAGAAGCTTTATTTTTCTACCCATTCATTCAATCATTCATTCTTTCTTTATTGGTCTCTATTCTGGCCACTCTGGGAGCATCCAAAAGAGATAGAAACCTAAATCCTGTCTTTTGAAAAGCATTTGCCCAGTGATTAGCTACAAGTGACTCCATAGTTTCCTAGGTTATTCAATTCATATTTTTAAACCAGCACAGAATCAACTGGTTAACAACTTATTATGCTTATAGAAATATTAATGTGTATAAAATTTAAAAACTGTGTCCTTGTCCTTCAGGAGCAAAAATGATGCTACTAGCCCTTTACTCAAATATATTATAAAGCAAATATGGATTACAATGCCCTGCATTTTTATTTTCTGAAATGATTAATCAAACTATGTCAAAATGATTTTTACATGTGCAAAAGACATGTAATGAGAAATTGTAAGGTGGTTTGAATTATAGAAACTAACAACCAGTTCCCTCCATGTAACAGATACCATATTCTGAACTTCTTGAATATTCATAATTATTGAATTATTATTTATAAATAATCTGGAGTATTTTCCTTCCCAAGGACACGTGTGTATTCATCTCTATGTAAAGAAAACATGCTTACAATTGCCCCTGTACACTGATATTTTTTTACCTCTCATGTTCTCTGACTTATCATCTCTTTTGGAGCCAGCATGATGGCTGTTTTCTCATGGTGACTGCAGTCTGGAGTTAGGCTGTGACTATAGATTTAGGGCTCTAATGTTAACTGATGCATCTGGGGTTCAAAATTTTGACTTTGTCTTTTTTAACACTATTAAAAAAATAGATAACTGGCCCAGACAAATGGCTATGCCACTTAATTTCAAATGGATTAATTATCTTTCTGAATCTAAGGTAACTCCAAAAATATAGTCATATTTTAAAACAGCCATAAGTATTAGAGTGCTCTATAAAAGAAATCCTTGTGCTTTTCCATTGTAAAAACTCAGGTTAGAAGTAGCTTTTGAGAGTTTTTGAACTGCTGGTACAAGAAATGCTACCTATTGTCATCACTGATATTTCTTACTCCAGTGTTTTGTACAGAGCTGAATTGTGTGTTATCTAGAATTACTCCAAAGTATCACCAAATAGTCTTGCAGATAGTACAAGTGGAAGAACTGAGGAATAGCATTTCAGTTTATTTGTGATATTCACAAACACCTTTTCCCTCATATGTTTAAGAAAATAAAGCATTCATCTGAAGAGAGCTGTAGATGAAAATATAGATCTTCAAATAAGAGTTTTGATCTGACCTTGCATAGAGAAAAAAGTTATTTTGCCTTTATGCCACTACATATTTGCACCTCTCCATCTCTCTCTCTCTCTCTCTCCCACCCCTTACATCCCACAACATGGGGCAGGATTTTTTTTTAATATAAATAACAAAGCAAATACTGATTCTCTTCTATTTTTCTTTTTCTGGGGAAATAAATGTTTCAATTGTTGGGATCCAGTGTAGGATACCCCAAAACGTGCCTCATGCAAGATGTCTCTTGCATGTTGTGTTAATCCATTAAAAAAAAGTCAATATGTGGCATATTGATAATTTTGAATGAAAGTTACTTAAGAAATAGCCAATTCAAAAGAGACACTCTGACCTTCATTTCTGTCTCCCTGAAAGCAGGCTTTAAATATTTCATGTGAAAGGTACACTTCCTACATCTGGAAGTAGAAGGGCACCCTTATCACCAGAGAAGGAAAATCTGGCCAAAAAGCCTATTTACTTCTTTAGTTTACTACCCCACACCCAAACCTTCTTACTTCTTTAGTTTACTTCCCCATGCCCAAACTCTAGATTCTTCACGAATAGAGCACCCAAAACCCAAGTTTCTCTTTCTTCCTATCAATTCCTCATAAATTTATTGTTTCTCTGTCTAAAAAAGTATAAAAGTTGCCTGCTAAAATTTGTTTCATTTCCTTCTATTAATCTGCCTTGTGTCAATTTTATTATTAATCCAGCTACAAGAACTCAAGTGGCTAGAGGGAAAACTTTTCCCCTTTCCAACAGTTGGCAAGCCAGCCAGACACTCATGGGACCCTGCTTTCCACATATAGCATGCTGCAACTAAGACATCCTGAGACATTTGAAAAAGTCTAGCAGAAAATAAGATGCCTTACCACGTCGGCCTCCCAGAACACTGCTTGCAAGATCTGGTGGAAGAAAAAGTGGTAAGACTCCTTTCTGTCTCTCTCTAAGTTTAGTTTAGCAGGAGAAAATTATTTGTGGATCTAGTTCCTTGGACTTAGCAACTCTTGGGGGACCTTTTCCTTCAAGAAATGGTCAGTGTTTTTTTGCTGTACCTGTCTGTTCTTGTATTTGTCATAAGGAGTATGAACTATAAGGCAGAATGCAGGCATAGGCCCTATAAGCCTGCTGCTGAGGGGGTCTCACAGACTAGTGAGTTAATATTTCTCACCAGACCAGTATCTATTTAGACAAACGTTGCTGTGGATCCTTTGTGTACAAACCAAATGAGGGTTTTTCTTCCACCTTGCTCTATGCCCTGAGAACTTGGCTTTCTGTCCAGTGAGAATATTCTCTCTGTTCTTAACCACCCAGAAGGTGCATTTATGTGGGTGCATCTGGTGGCTAATCAAATAGACTGGAGTTCTGAGACATGAATTTTCACAAGTAACACGCTCTTTGTCAGCCCATGCCAGCCCTCAGGAAAGTTTTTCATATGGGATCCCTGTCAATAAAGGACCTTTGTCATCTCAACCTAAATTGCTTGTTAGTACTGGAAAAATCCCATTCTAGGAGCACCTACTGGATTCCATAAATTTGTGGGCTTATGGCTGGAGGTACCCAATTTTGTGGGACACCAGATACACTGTTTTCACTACATCATTGTTACTGCTTGTAGTAACAAATGTAGAAAAAGTGGAACACTAGAAGATGGTCATGTCCCAGGTCTCAGGTGAGTCCCTGGGACAGGCTGCCAAGTGAGGGTCCTTGGCTTCACACAGGAAAGAATTCAAGAGTGAGACATAGTAAAGTGAAAGCAGGTTTATTTGGAGAGATACACACTCCATAGACAGAGTGTAGACTTTCTTAGAAGGCAAGAGACAGCCACAGAGCATGGGGTTGTCTAGGAAAGTGAGAGTGGCCCCAAGGTGTGGGAGTGGTTACTTTTTATGGGCTGAGTAATTTCATAGGTTAATAAATGGGAGGAATATTCTAACTATCTTGGAGAAGGGGTGAGGATTTCCAGGAATTGGTGCACCACCCACTTTTTGGCCTTTTATGGTGGACCTCGGAACTGTCAGGGTGCCTGTGGGTGTGTCACTTAGCATGCTAATGCATTACAATGAACGTATAATGAAGCTCAAGATCTACTGGAAGTCAAATCTTCTGCCATCTTGGGCCTAATAGGTTCTAACCATTTTTCTTGGTGTTCCATTCTTCTTAATTGTTGTGTCATTCTTTTAATAGTTGTGCCCTGTCTCCTTCCTTCCTGTCTCACAAAGGGCTTTTACTTTCTTATACTAAGTGTGGAAATAAATATTTGGATCTTGTGAGGACTACATACTCTTGTGAGATGCCTCTTTTTTTTTTTTTTTTTTTTTGTGGTACGCGGGCCTCTCACTGTTGTGGCCTCTCCCGTTGTGGAGAGGCTTCGGACTCGCAGGCTCAGTGGCCATGACTCATGGGCCTAGCCGCTCCGCGGCATGTGAGATCCTCCCGGACCGTGGCATGAACTGCAGACGGACTCTCAACCACTGCACCACAAGGAAAGCCCGTGAGATGCCTCTTGCATATTGTGTTAATCCATAAAAAAAGACTTACTGGTTTGTCACTATTTGAAATTAATAAAATCTCCTACTTGTCAATGGTCAGGTGAAGGATCTTTATACTGGCTATATTTATAAGAAAAAAACTTTCTTGAGAGCTTTTATTATAAACATCTGTTATATTGGTACTTATGGGAGGATCAAACTGAAGGAAAAAAAAAGTATAATGACCAGCCTTAAGGAATCCTTTACTAAGATGGAAAAAAAAAACAAACTTAAAGATACAACATAAAATCTTCTTCTTAAAATCCTTTCTCTTCAGCAATTCTCCAGACCTCCTAAAAGTAATCAGAAAATAAATAATCTGGAAGGGTGTATTCAAGGGCTTATTTTAAAAAAAGCTGTTTTTGTCTTGCAAATCTCTACAAAAGGAGAAGTACTATTCAGAAATATGTCAAGACCCACCTATATTTACCATTCCCAAGGCCTTATATATCCCTCTCAAAATACTTGTAGGATATTTGCGAAAATTGTTCTGTACCCAGGAAAAAAATTAATAATACTACTCTAACACTTATGATAATAGACAAATATACTACAAAAGTCCTAGGAGAAAACTTATGTTTTAATATCTCCCCCTTAAAGTTATAAAACTCATCATGTCTTTGAAATGTAAACACAGCCCACATTGCCTGAGACTAAACACAGATTATATAAATTGGTAGAACTTGAAACTAAGGAATAAAATTGAAAAGGGAACAAGACCTTTTAAAACACAAATTGCTATAAGAACTCTTACCCAAACAGTCTCCTTAAAATTGCTTGTTAAGGGTAAATACAGATTATAAAAACCTTATCCACAAATAAAAAAATAGTTTATTTGTGAGTAAACTTAGTTTATTCCAACTGTTACTTATAAACTAGTGGGTTTTGTATTGTACCTGATTCATGACTAAACTTTCAAAATGAAAACTGTAAGCTCTTTTATTGTGTCTGTCTATATGTGGGTAGTTTAGATATGGTGTTTTTCTACCTCTAGATAATATTGACAAAATTAATTTGTATAAGAGCTCTAGTTAATTGGCTTAAACAAGCACTTATATATTATATGTAATAAAAACTAACAACAAAGTTTTTCAAAGTTACATGATCTAGGATAATCTTTAGTAAATAAAAGCTAATTTTAAGATTGTTGGTTTAATTTATACCAGTATGTCTTCAGAGTTAGCATTAAATATAATGTAATGCCAAACCAGTTCTAAGAGTGAAGTTTATAGCAATACAATCTCACCTCAAGAAACAAGAAAAATCTCAAATAAAAAAATCTAACCTTACACCTAAAGCAACTAGAGAAATAAGAACAAAGAAAACCCAAACTCAGTAGAAGGAATGAAATCATAAAGATCAGAGCAGAAATAAATGAAATAAAAATGAAGAAAACAATAGCAAAGATCAAGAAAACTAAAAGTTGGTTCTTTGAGAAGATAAACCTTTAGCCAGACTCATCAGGAAAAAAAGGGAAGGACACAAATCAATAAAATTAGAAATGAAAATGGAGACATCATAACTGACATCACAGAAATACAAAGGATTATAAGAGACTACTAGAAACAACTGTATGCCAATGAAATAGACAACCATGAAGAAATGGACAAATTCTTGGAAAGGTACAATTTTCCAATACTTATCCAGGAAGAATTACATAATATAAACAAGACCTCTCACAAGTAATAAAATTGAAACTGTAATTTAAAAATTTCCAACAAACAAAAGTGCAGGACCAGAGAGCTTCACAGGTCAATTCTATCAAACATTTAGAGAAGAGCAAACACCAATGTTTCTCAAACACTTCTAAGAAAATGCAGAGGGAGGAACACACCCAAATTCTTTCTACAAGGCCACCATCACCCTGATACCAAAACTAAAGATATCAAAAAAAAAAGGAAAAAGAAATAAAATTAGAGACCAATATTACTGATGAACATAGATGCAAATATCCTGAACAAAATACTAGCAAACAGAATCCAACAACACATTAAAAGAATCATACACGATGAACAAGTGGGGTTTATCCCAGGGATGAAGAGTCTTCAATATATGCAAATCAATCAATGTGATACACCATATTAACAAATTGAGAGGCTTCCTTCGTGGCACAGTGGTTGAGAATCTGCCTGCTAATGCAGGGGACACGGGTTCGAGACCTGGTCTGGGAGGATCCCACATGCCGCAGAACAACTAGGCCCATGAGCCACAACTACTGAGCCTGCGCATTTGGAGCCTGTGCTCCACAACAAGAGAGGCCACGATAGTGAGAGGCCCTCACACCACGATGAAGATTGGCCCCCACTTGCCACAACTAGAGAAAGCCGTTGCACAGAAATGAAGACCCAACACAGCAAAAATAAATAAAGTAATTAATAATCTCCTACCCCCAACATCTTCTTTAAAAAAAAATATTAAGGAATAGAAACCACATGATCATCTCAATAGATGGAGAAAAAGCTTTTGACAAAATTTAATGCCAATTTATGATAAAAAAAACTCTCCAGAAAATGGGCATAGAGGGAACCTACCTAAACATAATAAAGGCCATATGTGACTAACTCTCAACAAACATCATTCTCAATGGTTAAAAACTGAAAGCATTTCCTTTAAAATCAGGAACAAGTTAAGGATGGTCATTCTCACTACTCCTATTCAACATAGTTTTGCATGTGCTAGGGACAGCAATCAGAGAAGAAAAAGAAATAAAAGGAATAAAAACTGGAGAAGAAGAAATAAAACTGTCACTGTTTGCAGGAACATAAAATTCTTGCATTCCTATACACTAAGAACAAAAGATCAGAAAGAGAAATTAAGGAAACTATCACATTTACCACCACAACAAAAACAATAAAATACCTAGGCATAAACCTACCTAAGGAGGCAAAAGGCTTGTACTAAGAAAACTATAAAACACTGATGAAAGAAATCAAAGATGACATAAACAGATGGAGAAATATACCATGTTCTTGGATTGGAACAATCAACATTGTAAAAATGACTGTACTACACAAAACAATCTACAGATTCCTTGCAATACCTATTAAACTACCAATGGCATTTTTCACAGAATTAGAAAATATTTTACAATTTGTATGGAAACACAAAAAACACAGAATAGCCAAAGCAATCTTACAAAAGAGAAATGGTGCTGGAGGAAACAGGCTCCTTGATGTCACATTATACTACAAAGCTACATTAATCAAGAGAGTATTGTACTGGCACAAAGACAGAAATATAGATCAAAAGCCCAGAGATAAACCCAGACACATATGGTCACCTAAATTATGACAAAGGAAGCAAGAAAATACAGTGCAGAAAAGGCTGCCTCTTCAATAAGTGGTGCTGGGGAAACTGGACAGCTACATGTAAAAGAATGAAATTAGAACACTACCTAACACAAAATCCAAAAAAAAAAAAATACAAAATGGAATAAAAACCTAATATGAGAGATTTGAGAAGATGGCGGAAGAGTAAGACGTGGAGATCTCCTTCCACTGCACAGATACATCAGAAATACATCTACACGTGGAACTGCTCCTATAGAACACCAACTGAATGCTGGCAGAAGACCTCAGACCTCCCAAAAGGCAAGAAACTCCCTACATACCTGGGTAGGGCAAAAGAAAACAGAAAATACAAAGACAAAAGAATAGGGATGGTACATTCACCAGTGGGAGAGAGCTGTGAAGGAGGAAATGTTTCCACACACTAGAAGCCCCTTCATGGGCAGAGACTGCAGGTGGCAGAGGGGGAAGCTTCAGAGCCACGGAGGAGAGTGCATGCAACAGGGGTGCAGAGGGAAAATCACAGAGATTCCCGCACAGAGGATTGGTGCTCCCCAGCACTCACCAGCCCTAGAGGCCTGTATGCTCACCGCCGGGATGGGCAGGGGCAGGAGGCTGAGGCTCGGGCTTCGGTCAGATGCAGGGAGAGGACTGGGGTTGGTGGTGTGAACACAGCCTGAAGGGGTTAGTGCACCACGGCTAGCTGGGAAGGAGTACGGGGAAAAGTCTGGAGCTGCTGAAGAGACAAGAGACTTTTTCTTGCCTCTTTGTTTTCTGGTGCACTAGCAGAGGGGATTAAGAGTGCTGCTTTAAGGAGCTCCAGAGATGGGCATGAGCCATGGCTATCAGCACGGACCCTAGAGATGGGCATGAGACGCTAAGGCTGCTGATTCAACCACCAAGAAGCCTGTGCGCGAGCACAAGTCATGATCCCCACCTCCCCCTCTTGGAAGCCTGTGCAGACCGCCACTGCCAGGGACCCGTGATCCAGGGACAACTTCCACGGGAGAACACATGGCAGGCCTCAGGCTGGTGCAGCGTCAAGCTGGCCTCTGCTGCCGCAGGTTCACCCCACATCCGTACCCCTCCCTCCCCCAGCCTGAGTGAGCCAGAGCCACAAAATCAGGTGCTCCTTTAACCCGGTCCTGTCTGAGTGAAGAACATATGCGCTCAGGTGAACTACATGCAGCGGTGGGGCCAAATCCAAAGCTGAACCCCAGGAGCTGTGTGAAAAAAGAAGAGAAAGGATAATTTCTCCCAGCAGCCTCAGAAGCAGCAGATTAAAACTCCACAATCAACTTGATGTACCCTGCATCTGTGGAATACCTGAATAGACAACAAATCATACCAAACTGAGGAGTTGGACTTTGGGAGCCATGATATATCTGTGTTTTTCCCTTTTTCTTTTTTTGTGAGTGTGTATGTGTAAGCTTCTGTGTGTGATTTTGTCCATATAGCTTTGCTTTCATGATTTATCCTAAGGTTCTGTCCATCGGCTTTTTTTTTTACTTTTTAAATTTTTTTTCTTAATAATTATTTTTTAATAACTTTATTTTATCTTTATTTTATTTTATCCTCTTTCTTTCTTTCTTTCTTTCTTTCTTTCTTTCTTTCTTTCTTTCTTTCTTTCTTTCTTTCTTTCTTTCTTTCTTTCTTTCTTTCTTTCTTTCTTTCTATTTTTTCTCCTTTTTATTCTGAGCCATGTGGAGGACAGGCTCTTGGTGCTCCAGCCAGGCGTCAGGGCTGTGCCACTGAGGTGGGAGAGCCAAGTTCAGGACACTGGTCCACAAGACACCTCCAGCCTCCACGTAATATCAAACAGTGAAAATCTCCCAGAGATCTTCATCTCAACACCAAGACCCAGCTTCACTGAATGACCAGCAAGCTACAGTGCCAGACACCAATGCTAAACAACTAGCAAGACAGGAACACTGCCCCATCCAATAGCAGAGAGGCTGCCTAAAATCATAATAAGGCCACAGACAGCCCGAAAAACACCACCAGACATGGACCTTCCCACCTGAGAGACAAGATCAAGCATCAACTACCAGAACACAGCCACTAGTCCCCTCCACCAGGAAACCTACACCAGCCACTAAACCAACCTTAGCCACTGGGGCCAGACATCAAAAGCAATGGGAACAACGAACTTGCAGACTGCAAAAAGGAGACCCCAAACACAGTACGATAAGCAAAATGAAAAGACAGAATGGGCTCAGGCGTTGGTATAAGACGAAGTGGCAGCTTCAATGATGAGGTCTTTAGAGTAGAATCCTGTGAGAAATGGTATTCCTGTTAGTGCGAAGCAGCCAATGATTAGGGCAGTTGTAGTGAAGGGAAGGATTTTGTATAGTCCTCCTATCTTTCGAATGTCTTGTTCATTGTTTAGATTGTGAATGATGGAGCCGGAACATAAGAATAACATAGCTTTGAAGAAAGCATGTGTACAAATGTGCAGGAAGGCTAGGTGCGGTTGGTTGAGGCCTAACGTTACTATTATTAGGCCAAGTTGACTGGAGGTGGAAAAAGCAATAATTTTTTTGATATCATTTTGGGTTAAGGCACAGATAGCTGTGAATAGGGTGGTGAGGGCACCTAGAGAAAGTATTATTGTTTGAATAAATTTGTTATTTTCTGTTAGAGAGTAGAAGCGGATAGGTAGGAAAATTCCTGCTACGACTATTGTGCTTGAATGGAGTAGGGCTGAAACTGGAGTGGGACCTTCTATTGCTGAGGGTAGTCAGGGGTGTAGACCAAATTGGGCTGATTTTCCAGCTGCGGCTAATGTGAGTCCTATAAGAGGGAGGATTGGGGGATTTTGGTTGAGTGTGAAGATTTGTTGTAAGTCTCATGCGTTTGTATTATGTAAGAATCAGGCTATGGATAGAAGGAATCCGATGTCTCCGATACGATTATATAGGATTGCTTGAAGAGCGGCTGTATTAGTGTCTGTTCATCCGAATCATCAGCCAATTAATAGGAAAGATATGATTCCTACTCCCTCTCATCTGATAAATAATTGGAAGAGGTTGTTAGCTGTGACGAGGATAAGTATGGTAATGAGGAAAATAAGTAGGTATTTGAAGAATTGGTTGATGTGAGGGTCGGAGTGCATATATCATATTGAAAATTCTATGATAGATCATGTAATGAATAGTGCTACGGGTATAAATATAAGTGAAAAGTAGTCTATTTTAAAGCTGAGTGTTAGTTTAAGGGTATGGATAGTAATTCAGTGTCAGTTTGAAATGAGTATTTCTTGATTTGTATGGATAAATATTATTATTGGGATTAGGCTGGTGATGAAAGCAAAGAGGGTTATATTTTTTACATAATGTTGGTACTTGTTGTTTTTGTAGAGGTTTGTACTAGATGCTATGACAGGGGTGATCAGTATGAGTAGTGTGAGTAGGGCGGAAGAAGTAAATAAGTTTATTACTTTTATTTGGAGTTGCACCAATTTTTTGGTTCCTAAGACCAGTGGATAACTACTATCCTTTAAAAGCTTGAAAAAGCCACATTGTTAAGTGTGGAGGGCATGAATTAGCAGTTCTTGCAATACTTTTTCGGTAAGTAAGAAGTTTTTGTCTTCTGTTTTTAGTTTCACAAACTAACGTTTTTTTTAAACTATACTTACAATAGAGAGGTCCTAGAATGATTTTAGGGTTTAGTGACAGGAGTTGGAGGGGGATAATGTGTAGGGCCATTAAGGTATGTTCCCGTGTAAAAGTAGGGGTAAGGTTGTTAATATGGTGTGTGTTTGCCACGTTGTGTTATGATTAGTATGTATAGGGAGTAGAGGGCTGTGATTACAATAGTTGTTCCCATGAGGATGATAGTGAGGTTTGATCATGAGAAAGTTGATATAATTACGAGTAGTTCTTCGATCAGGTTGATGGTAGGGGGTAGGGCGAGGTTTGTTAGGCATGCTAATAGTCATCAGGTAGCTATTAGTGGGAAAAAAATTTGTAGGCCTCGTGCTAGGATTATGGTTCAGCTATGAATACGTTCGTAGTTTGAATTTGCTAAAAAGAATAATATGGAGGATGTAAGGCCATGGGCAATTATTAAGGTGGTAGCTCCTATGTAACTTCAAGGGGTTTGGATAAGGATAGCTGCAATGACGAGTGCTATGTGGCTGACTGAGGAGTATGTGATTAGTGATTTTAGATCTATTTGACGTAAACAGATAGAACTGGTTATGATTATTCCTCATAGGGATAGTACAAGGAAAGGATAGGCTATGTGTTCTGTTAGGGGATTAAGAATTGATGTGATTCGTAGTATGCCATAGCCTCCGAGCTTTAGTAGTACAGCTGCAAGGACTATTGAACCTGCAATAGGGGCCTCTACATGTGCTTTAGGTAATCAAAGATGTAGTCCGTAAAGGGGTATTTTTACTAGGAAGGCTATTATGCAAGCTAATCATATGAAAGTATTAGATCAGGAAGTTGGTAGTGGTTGGGCTCAGTATTGTAATAATAGGAAATTTAGTGAGCCTACTGTATTTTGTAGATATGTTAGTGCTACTAGTAAGGGGAGAGATCCTATGAGTGTATAAAATAAGAAGTAGAGCCCTGTGTTAAGTCGTTCTGTTTGCTTGCCTCAACGGGTAATGATAATGAGAGTAGGAATTAATGTGGCTTCAAATGTAATATAAAACATAATTAATTCTATAGCAGTAAAGGTTATAATTAAGAGGATTTGTAGTATAATTAGTATTGTAATGTAGAGGTTTTTTCGGGTAAGTGGTTCTTTTAGGAGGTGAGATTGGCTTGCTATTAATATCAAGGGAAGAAGTCATATTGTTAATATTAAGAGTGGTGTGGAAAGGGAGTCAGAGAAAAATGTTAAAGAATAGTTAAGGCTGTTATCGTTAAATTGGTTAAGTAGAAGTAAGCTTGTAAAGCTGATAGGTAAACTGTGGGTTGTAGTATTAATTCAGATAAAGTTACTTTTTGATAGTCAAGTTAAAGGTATAAGTATAATAGTACGAACAATGAATTTTAGCATTGAAGGAGGTTAAGGTTTTGTACGTAGTCGGTACCATACGTGTTGGAAACTATGACTAGTAAGGCTAGTCCAATAGCTGCCTCGCAGGCTACAAATACTAAGAGGATGATTGATATCATGTTGGCCAGAGTGAAGTGTGTGTTTAGGATTGTAAGGGCTGCTAGAATAAATAATGATAATACTATGCCTTCTAAGCATAGCAATGCAGATATTAGGTGGGATCGGTATATTAATAAACCTGTGAGGGATACTGTAAAGGCAATTAAAATGTTAATGTGGACTAGAGACATTTGGTACTTGTGAGTTTAGATCACAGTCTAGTGGGTCGAAACCACTTGTTTTATTTTAAACTAAGTATCATATTTATCTCATTCTAGGCCTTTTTGGGTTCATTCATAGGCTAGGCTAGCTGCCAGTAGGGAGATTAGGAATAGGGCCATGAGGAGTATTGTTGTTAGGTTTTTTGTTTGGATTGCTCAAGGTAAGGGGAGCAGGAGAGCAATTTCTAGGTGGAAAAGGAGGAAAGTAATTGCTACTAGGAAAAATTTTATGGAAAAGGGTAGACGAGCAGATCCTATTGGGTCAATGCCACATTCGTAAGGGCTGTTTTTTTCTGCATAGACGTTTAGTTGGGGGAGTCAAAAAGCGATAAGTATGAGTAGTAAGGCTAGGGTTGTGTTCGTCAGTAGCGTTAATAGAAGGTTTATTGTTCTTTTACAGGGTGTACCGAAACTAACTGATTGGAAGTCAGATGTACTTGTTAATACTAAAAGGACTATGAACCTCATCAATAGATTGATACATAGAGGAATAATCATACAACATCTACGAAATGTCAGTATCAAGCAGCAGCTTCGAAGCCAAAGTGGTAATTTGATGTAAAGTAGAATATTATTTGACGTATAAAGCAGACGATAAGGAAAGTTGGTCTGATGATGACGTGTAGTCTGTGGAAGCCTGTGGCTACAAAGAAGGTAGACCCATAGACTCTGTCTGAGATTTTAAATGGCGCTTCATAGTATTCTGATGCTTGAAGTAGGGTGAAATAGAGGCTGAGTATGATTGTGATGAGAAGAGCTTGGAGTATATGTTTGCAGTCGCCTTCTATGAGACTATGATGGGCTCAAGTGATAGATACACTGGAAGCTAATAGTACAGAGGTATTGAGGAGTGGGACTTCTAGTGGATTTAGAGGGTGGATACCCGTTGGTGGTCAGGAGCCTCCTAATTCAGGAGTAGGGGCAAGACTTGAATGGTAAAAGGCCCAGAAGAAGCCTGTAAAGAATAGGACTTCTGATAAGATAAATAAGATTATACCATATCGGAGCCCTTTTTGAACGGTTGGTGTGTGGTGGCCTTGGAAAGTGCTTTCTCAGACAATATCTCGTCATCATTGGTATATTGTTAGGGTATTTGTCAAAAAGCTTAAAGTCAGTAAGATTATTGAGTTGAAGTGGAATCATATGATTAGGCCTGATGTTATAAGAAATGCTGAGAGAGCTCCTGTAAGTGGTCAAGGAGTGGGGTTTACTATATGATATGAGTGGGTTTGGTGGGTCATTATGTATTGTCCTGCAAGTATAGGCTTACTAGTAAGGTGAATACGTAGGCTTGGATTAGGGCTATGGCGAATTCGAGGATGACTAATAGGGTGAGGATGGTGAATGTGATGAGGGCTGTGAATAGACTAATATCTATTAATGCAAGAGTTGCACTTCCGATTAGGTGTAGTAATAGGTGACCTGCTGTGATGTTAGCTGTTAGCCGTACTGCTAGAGCTAAAGGTTGAATAAATAGGCTGATAGTTTTGATTATTACTAATATAGGGATCAGGAAAGTGGGTGTGCCTAGTGGTAAAAGGTGGGCTAGGGATATTTTTGTCTTGTTACGGAAACCGATAATGACAGTGCCAGCTCATAATGGAATAGCTATGCCTAAATTTATAGAGAGTTGAGTAGTGGGTGTAAATGAGTGGGGTAATATTCCAAGAAGATTTGTGGAAGCGATGAATAGGAAAAGTGAGATAAGTATTAGAGATCAGGTTTGTCCTTTGAGGTTATGTGTAACTATCAGTTGCTTTGATGTGAGTTTGGTTAGTCATTGTTGGATAGCGATTATACGATTATTGATTAATCGATTTGGTGTTGGGAATAGTATGGTGGGAAATATAATAATTAAAGTAGTGATAGGAATACCTAGTATAATCGGGATTATGAAAGGGGCAAATAGATTTTCGTTCATGTGTAATTTCAAGGGGTTTGTTGTTTTTGTAATTTAGTGCACATTGGTTTGGGGGAAAGAGAATAAAAATGCTTTGAGATTTTTAGTTGAAGTAATGTGAAGAGGGTAAAGATCATAGAGAGAATGGTAAGGAGTCATGTTGATGTATCTAGTTGTGGCATGTCATTAAGGGGAGTTTATAACTCTCAATCTTTAACTTAAAAGGTTAACGCTAGTTTAGCTTCTTAAGGAAATTATAATATGGATGCAGATCATTTTTCAAAGTTCTCTAAGGGTACTAATTCGAGAACGATTGGCATAAAGCTGTGATTTGAGCCACAGATTTCTGAACATTGTCCGTAGAACAGGCCAGGTCGTGTTGATATTAGGGTTGTTTGGTTTAGGCGTCCAGGAATTGCATCTGTTTTTAGACCTAGGGAAGGAACACCTCATGAGTGTAATACATCTTCTGAGGAAACTAGTATTCGGATTGTTATTTGTATGGGTAGGACCATTCGATTATCTACTTCTAGCAATCGTAGTTCTCCTGGTTTTAGGTCCGAGGTTGGAATCATGTAGGAGTCAAAATTTATCAGTATATTCATAGCTTCAATATCATTGATGCCCTATTGTTTTTACGGTAAGGGAGGGATTGTTAATTTCGTCTATTACGTAGAGAATTCGTAGAGAAGGTAGGGCGATTATAATTAAGATAACGGCTGGGAGGACAGTTCAAATAGTTTCTACTTCTTGAGCGTCTATTGTACTAGTGTGTGTTAATTTGGTTGTAAGTATTAGTGTAATAATATAGAGGACTAGGGAGCTAATTAGGAAAACAATCATTAATGCGTGGTCATGAAACTGTAGGAGTTCTTCTATAACAGGTGATGCTGCGTCTTGTAAGCCTAGTTGGAAGGGGTATGCCATGGAGATATACAGGATTTTCACTTGTGATTTAACTTTGACAAAGTTACGTAAGACTTTACTAATACCTCACTCATAAAGAAAGACATAATGGTTATGATGTTGGCTTGAAACCGATTAGAGGGGGTTCGATTCCTTCCTTTCTTGAATATTTTAGGTTAACATATACCGGTTCCTCAAATGTGTGATATGGTGGAGGACATCCGTTTAGTCATTCAAGGTTTGTGGAGGTGAGGTCTACTGCTAATACTTCCCGTTTAGATGTGAATGCTTCTCAGATAATGAAGATTATCAGTATGACTGCTGTCAGTGAGATAAAGGAGCCTATTGATGAGATGGTATTTCATGTTGTGTAGGCATCTGGGTAATCGGAGTATCGATGAGGTATTCCAGATAGGCCTAGGAAGTGTTGTGGAAAGAATGTCATATTCACACCTACGAATACAATTATGAATTGGATTTTTGTTCATGTTGGGTTAAGTGTATAGCCTGAAAATAGTGGAAATCAGTGGACGAAACCTCCTATGATGGCGAAGACAGCTCCTATTGAAAGCACGTAGTGAAAATGGGCAACCACATAATAGGTGTCGTGGAGAATAATGTCTAGGGATGAGTTAGCCAGGATAATACCGGTTAAACCTCCTACTGTGAATAAGAAAATAAAGCCTAGATCTCATATTAGGGCGGGAGATCATTTAATACTTCCTCCGTGAAGTGTTGCCAGTCAGCTGAAGACTTTTACTCCTGTAGGAATTGCAATAATTATAGTGGCTGATGTAAAGTATGCTCGTGTATCTATGTCTATTCCAACTGTAAATATATGATGAGCTCATACAATAAAACCCAGGAAACCAATAGAAACTATAGCTCATACTATTCCCATATACCCGAAAGGTTCTTTTTTCCCCGAATAATAGGTAACGATATGTGAAATTACTCTGAAGCCGGGCAGAATTAGAATATATACTTCGGGATGGCCAAAAAATCAGAATAGGTGTTGATATAGGATTGGGTCACCTCCTCCTGCTGGGTTGAAAAAGGTTGTGTTTAGGTTTCAATCAGTTAATAGTATGGTAATTCCGGCTGCTAAGACGGGTAGTGATAGTAAGAGTAAGACTGCTGTGACCAAGACAGATCAGACGAAGAGAGGTGTTTGGTATTGGGTTATAGCGGGTGGTTTTATATTAATAATAGTTGTAATGAAGTTAATAGCCCCAAGGATTGAAGATACACCGGCTAAATGCAGAGAGAAAATAGTAAGGTCTACTGAGGCTCCTGCGTGTGCTAGATTTCCGGCTAGAGGAGGATATACAGTTCAGCCTGTACCTGCGCCGGCTTCAATTATTGAAGATGCTATCAGTAGTAGAAAGGAAGGGGGAAGTAGTCAGAAGCTTATGTTGTATAGACGAGGGAATGCTATGTCAGGGGCTCCAATTATCAAGGGAACTAGTCAGTTTCCAAATCCCCCAATTATGATAGGTATAACCATAAAGAAAATTATTACGAAGGCGTGAGCTGTTACTAGAACATTATAAAGTTGGTCATCTCCGATAAGTGTGCCAGGCTGACCTAATTCAGTACGAATCAACAAGCTTAGACCAGTACCCACTATTCCTGCCCAGGCGTCAAATAGTAAATACAGAGTACCAATGTCTTTGTGATTGGTAGAGAATAGTCATTGGTTTATGAACATAGGTAAAATGGCCGAGTAGGCATTAGACTGTAAATCTAAAGACAGGGGTAAAGTCCTCTTTTTGCCAAGTCCTGTGGTGAATAATCATTTTGAATTGCAAATTCAAAGAAGCAGCTTCAATCCTGCTGGGACTTCTCCCGCTTTTTTTTCTCGCGGCGGGAGAAGTAGATTGAAGCCAGTTTATTAGGGTATTTAGCTGTTAACTAAAAGTTCGTGGGAGATGTATCCCTCCAATCTAGTGAGGATTTAGCTTAATTAAAGTGTTTGATTTGCATTCAATTGATGTGAGATATGGTCTTGCAATCCTTATTGGGCAGGGGTTAAGTAAAATTATACTTGCTTAGGGCTTTGAAGGCTCTTGGTGTTATTTAACCTAAACCCCTATAGTAGGACAAAGAGTGCTGGTGTAAGAGGTAGAAGTATTGTGGATAGTACGATTGCTGTTGGTAAAAGGGTTATTTGTTTTGTGGAGTGGAATTGTCATTTTATTTTTATGTTGTTGGTAGAGGGGAACAGGGTTAATGCTGTGGTGTAGGTAAGGTGTATATAGAAATATAGGTTGAGTAGAGCTGTGATGGCTATGAGGGTGGGTAGGATGAGGGTATTGTTTTTTGTTAGTTCTTGAATAATCATTCATTTGGGTATAAACCCTGTGAGTGGAGGAAGTCCTCCTATGGAGAGTAGGGTAAGCATAGTAAAGGTTGTTATAACAGGTATTGTATTTCATGTTTGGGATAGTAGTAGTGTGGTGGTAGTGGAGTTTTGGATAAGTAGCATAAATATGGTGAAGGTTATTACAATGTAAATTAATAGATTTAGTAGGGTGAGGGCTGGGTTGTATAATAAAATAGCGGTTATTCATCCTATGTGAGCAATTGATGAGTAGGCTATGATTTTTCGGAGTTGTGTTTGGTTTAGTCCACCTCAGCCTCCGATTAGAATTGATAGAAAGGATATAGTAATTATTAGGTGTAGATTGCTTGATGGTGAAATTTGATAAAGGATTGAGATGGGTGCGAGTTTTTGTCACATAAGTAGAATTAGTCCTGTGCTTAGGGGAACACCTTGTGTAACTTCTGGTACTCAAAAGTGAAAAGGGGACAATCCTAGTTTAACGGCTAAAGCTATTGTTATTAGAATGGATGCTGTTGGGTCGAATAATTTTATGATGGTTCATTAGCTGGAGTGTATTAGGTTAATAATAATTGCTAGTATAAGTAATGAGGATGCTGTGGCTTGCATTAGAAAGTATTTGGCTGAGGCTTCTGTGGCTCGAGGATTAGGTTTTTTTATTATGATAAGAATGATGGCTATCATATTTATTTCTAGTCCAATTCAGGCAAACAGTCAATGGGAGCTAATGGTTACAATTGTTGTGCTTAGGACGAGGGTTGTTAGTAGGGTGATAGAGACGAATGGGTTAATTAGTATGGGAAGGATATGAACCAACATTTCTGGGGTATGGGCCAGGTAGCTTATTTAGCTGACCTTACTATAGATTATGGTGTAATGTGGTAGCATGGAGAATTTTGAATTCTTAAGGGTAGGTTCGATTCCTATTATTCTAGAAATAAGAGGACTCAAACCTCTATTATTTACTCTATCAAAGTAATTCTTTTGTCAGACATATTTCTTATTTTATGTTTGGGGTGGGATACCTGCTGTTATAATGGGTAGTGAGATGTGTCATATGCAGAGAGCTAGTGTCAGTGGGAGGAAATTTTGTCTATTCTATTTCCAAGATTTTGGATCATCTTTACTATCATTTTCCTGAATTCTTTTTCAAGTAGACTGCTTATTTCCTCTTCATTTGTTAGGTCTGCTGTGTTTTTACCTTCCTCCTTCATCTGCTTGTGCTTTTCTGTCTTTTCATTTTGGACCTAGAAGGACCGAGAAGAACTAAAGAGGAAACAAGCAATAATGAAAAACACAGTAAATGAAATTAAAAATACTCTAGAAGGGATCAATAGCAGAATAATTGAGGCAGAAGGACAGATAAGTGACCTGGAAGATAAAATAGTGGAAATAACTACAGCAGAGCAGAATAAACAAAAAAGAATGAAAAGAACTGAGGACAGTCTCAGAGACCTCTGGGACAACATTAAATGCACCAACATTCAAATAATAAAGGTAGCAGAAGAAGAAAAGAAAAAGAAAGGGACTGAGAAAATATTTGAAGAGATTCTAGTTGAAAAGTTCCCTAATATGGGAAAGGAAATAGTTAATCAAGTCCAGGAAGCACAGAGAGTCCCATACAAGATAAATCAAAGGAGAACCACATCAAGACATATATTAATCAAATTATAAAATCTTAAAGAAAACATATTAAAAGCAACAAGGGAAAAACAACAAATAACACACAAGCGAATCACCATAAGTTTAACAGCTGATCATTCAGCAGAAACTCTGCAAGCCAGAATGGAGTGGCAGGACATATTTAAAGTGATGAAGGAGAAAATCCTACAACCAAGATTACTCTATCAAGCAAAGATCTCATTCAGATTTGATGGAGAAATTAAAACCTTTACAGACAAGCAAAAGCTGAGAGAGTTTAGCACCACCAAACCAGCTTTACAACAAATGCTAAAGGAATTTCTCTAGACAAGAAATACAAGAGAAGGAAAAGACCTACAATAACAAACCCAAAACAATTAAGAAAATGGCAATAGGAACATACATATCAATAATTACCTTAAATGTAAATGGATTAAATGCTCCCACCGAAAGACACAGACTGTGTGAATGGACACAAAAACAAGATCCATATATAGGTTGTCTACAAGAGATCCACTTTAGACCTAGGGACACATACAGACTGAAAGTGAGGGGATGGAAAGAGATATTCCATGGAAATGGAAATCAGAAGAAAGCTGGAGTACCAATTCTCATATTAGACAAAATAGACTTTAAAATAAAGACTATTAGAAGAGACAAAGAAGGACACTACATAATTATCAAAAGATCAATCCAAGAAGAAGATATAACAGTTGTAAATATTTGTGCACCCAACATGGAAGCACCTAAATACATAAGGCAAATACTAACAGCCATAAAAGGGGAAATCCACAGTAACACAATCATACTAGTGGACTTTAACATCCCACTTTCACCAATGGACAGATCATGCAAAATGAAAATAAAGAAACACAAGCTTTAAATGATATATTACACAACATGGACTTAGTTGATATTTATAGGACATTCCATACAAATAAACAGAATACACTTTCTTCACAAGTGCTCATGGAACATTCTGCAGGAAAGATCATATCTTGGGTCACAAACCTAGCCTTGGTAAATTTAAGAAAGTTGAAATTGTATCAAGTATCTTTTCCCACTGCAATGCTATGAGACTAGATATCAATTACAGGGAAAGATCTGTAAAAAAAACAAACTCATGGAGGCTAAGCAATATACTACTTAATAACAAAGTGATCACTGAAGAAATCAAAGAGGAAAAAAGAAATACTAGAAACAAATGAAAATGGAGACATGATTACCCAAAACCTATGGGAAGCAACAAAAGCAGGTCTAAGAGGGAAGTTTATAGCAATACAACCCTACCTTAAGAAATAGGAAACATCTCAAATAAAGAACCTAAACATGCACCTAAAGCATTTAGAGAAAACAGAACAAAAAAAAAAAAACCCAAAGTTAACAAAGGAAAGAAATTATAAAAGTTAGATCAGAAATAAATGAAAAAGAAATGAAGGAAACAATAACAAAGATTAATAAGACTAAAAGCTGGTTCTTTGACAAGATAAACAAAATTGATAAACAATTAGCCAGACACATCAAGAAAACAAGGTAGAAGACTCAAATCAATAGAATTAGAAATGAAAAAGGAGAAATAAAAACTGACACTGCAGAAATACAAAGGATCATGACAGATTACTACAAGCAACTCTAGGCCAATAAATGGACAACCTGGAAGAAATAGACAAATTCTTAGGATTGCACAACGTGCCAAGACAGAAACAGGAAGAAATAAAAATATGAACAGACCAATCACGAGCATTGAAATTGAGACTCTTATTAAAAATCTGCCAACAAACAAAAGCCCAGGACCAGATGGCTTCACAGGCGAATTCTATCAAACATTCAGAGAAGAGCTAACACCTATCTTTCTCAAACTCTTCCAAAATATAGCAGAGGAAGGAACACTCCTAGACTCATTCTATGAGACCACCATCACCGTGATACCAAAACCAGACAAAGATGTCACAAAGAAAGAAAACTACAGGCCAATATCACTGATGAGAGTAGATGCAAAAATCCGCAACAAAATACTAGCAAACATAATCCAACAACACATTAAAAGGATCATACACCATAATCAAGTGGGGTTTATTCCAGGAATGCAAGGATTCTTCAATATACACAAAACAATCAATGTGATACATCCTATTAACAAACTGAAGGAGAATAAACATATGATCATCTCAATAGATGCAGAGAAAGCTTTTGACAAAATTCAACACTCATTTATGATAAAAACCCTGCAGAAAGTAGGCATAGAGGGAACTTTCCTCAACATAATAATGGCCATATATGACAAAGCCACAGCCATCATCATCCTCAATGGTGAAAACGTGAAACCAGTTCCACTAAGATCAGAAACCAGACAAGGTTGCCCACTCTCACCACTCTTATTCAAAATAATTTTGGAAGTTTTAGCCACAGCAATCAGAGAAGAAAAAGAAATAAAGTGAATCCAAATCAGAAAAGAAGAAGTGTAGCTGTCACTGTTTCCAGATGACATGATACTATACAAAGAGAATCCTAAAGATGCTACCATAAAATTACTAGAGCTAATCAATGAATTTGGTAAAGTAGCAGGATACAAAATTAATGCACAGAAATCCCTTCCTTTCTTATACACTAATGATGAAAAATTTGAAAGTGAAATTAAGAAAACACTCTCATTTACCATTGCAACAAAAAGAATAAAATATCTAGGAATAAACCTACCTAAGTAGACAAAAGACCTGTATGCAGAAAATTATAAGACACTGATGACACTGATGAAAATTATAAGACACTGATGAAAGAAATTAAAGATGTTACACATTGATGGGGAGATATACCATGTTCTTGGATTGGAAGAATCAACTTTGTGAAAATGATTCTACTACCCAAAGCAACCTACAGATTCAATGCAATCCCTATCAAACTACCACTGGCATTTTTCACAGAAGTGGAACAAAATATTTCACAAATTTTATGGAAACACAATAGACCCCAAATAGCTAAAGCAATCTTGAGAATGAAAAATGGAGCTGGAGGAATCAGGCTCCCTGACTTCAGACTATACTACAAAGGTACAGTAATCAAGACAGTATGGTACTGGCCCAAAAAAAGAAATATAGATCAATGGAAAAGGATAGAAAGCCCAGAGCTAAACACACACACATATGGTCACCTTTTTTATTTATTTATTTATTTTTGTGGTATTCAGGTCTCTCACTGTTGCAGCCTCTCCCGTTTTGGAGCACAGGCTCCGGACGCGCAGGCACAGGAGCCATGGCTCACGGACCTAGCCGCTCCGCCGCATGTGGAATCTTCCCAGACTGGGGCACGAACCCTTGTCCCCTGCATCAGCAGGCAGACTCTCAACCACTCTGCCACCAGGGAAGCCCCAACTTATCTTTCATAAAGGAGGCAAGAATATACAGTTGAGAAAAGACAGCCTCTTCAATAAGTGTGGCTGGGAAAACTGGACAGGTACATGTAAATGTATGAAATTAAAAAACTCCCTAACACCATACACAAAAATAAACTCAAAATGGATTAAAAAACTAAATGTAAGGCCAGACACTATAAAACTCTTAGAGGAAAACATAAGCAGAACATTCTATGACATAAATCACAGCAAGATCCTTTTTGACCTATCTCCTAGAGAAATGGAAATAAAAACAAAAATAAACAAATGGGACCTAATGAAACTTCAAAGCTTTTGCACAGCAAAGGAAACCATAAACAAGACCAAAAGACAACCCGCAGAATGGGAGAAAATACTTGCAAATTATGCAACTGACAAAGGATTCATCTGTAAAATTTACAAGCAGCTCATGCAGCTCAATAACAAAAAAACAAACAACCCAATCCAAAAATGGCCCAAAGACTTAAACAGACATTTCTCCAAAGAAGATACACAGACTGCCAACAAACACATGAAAGAATGCTCAACATCATTAATCATTAGAGAAATGCAAACCAAAAGTACAATGAGATGTCATCTCACACCAGTCAGAATGGCCATCATCAAAAAATCTAGAAACAATAAATGCTTGAACGGGTGTGGAGAAAAAGGAACTCTCTTGCACTGTTGGTGGGAATGTAAACTGATACAGCTAATATGGAGAAGAGTATGGAAGTTCCTTAAAAAACTACAAATTGAACTACCACACGACCCAGCAATCCCACTACTGGGCATATACCCTAAGAACACCGTAATTTAAAAAGAGTCATGTACCAAAATGTTCATTGCAGCTCTATTTACAATAGCCAGGACTGTGAATCAACCTAAGTATCCATCATCGGATGAATGGATAAAGAAGATGTGGCACATACATACAACGGAATATTACTCAGCCATCAAAAGAAACGAAATTCAGTTTTTTGTAGTGAGGTGTATGGACCTAGATTCTGTCATACAGAGTGAAGTAAGTCATAAATAGAAAAACAAATACCGTATGCTAACACATACATATGGAATCTAAGAAAAAAATGTCATGAAAAACCTAGGGGTAAGACGGGAATAAAGACACAGTCCTACTAGAGCATGGACTTGAGGTTATGGTGAGGGGAAATGCATATTTGTGGAATCTAGAAAAATAGTACAGATGTACCTATTTGCAGGGCAGAAATAGAGACATATACCTAGAGGATGGACATGTGAACACAGGTCGTCAAAGGGAGGGTGGGATAAGTTGAGAGACTAGGTTTCGCAAAAATAGACTACCATGTGTAAAATAGATAGCTAGTGCGAACCTGCTGTATAGCACAAGGGGCTCTCCTCATTGCTCTGTGATGACCTAGATATGTGGGATTGGGGTGTGGGGTGGGAGAGATGTCTAAGAGAGAGGGGATATAAGTATCCATATAGCTGATTCACTTCATTGTAGAACAGAAACTTGCACAAAATTTTAAAGCAATTATACTCCAATAAAATATAAAAAAAATAAAAATATTAATTAATTAATTTTTCAAAATACCAATAAATAACTGTTGTTCAACCTGGGTTTACTAATCAAGTGGGCTTATGTTGTCTCTGTTGCAAAGTATTCAGAAAAACAAACAAATAAATTTAAGACAATGACTGTTTTAAATTCTAATGAAATTTTCATGAGTAATCTAAGAATTATTTTAAAGAACAATGAAATAAATATATTTCAGTAAGAATTTTTTAGATAAACTTTTTAACAATAATTAGATACTTAGTGTCTTAAGTCTCTTTGGTAATTTACATCCTTAGAGTTTTGCTAAGTTCAATTAAATGATGGGAAATCATTGAATGTCACTAAGATACTTAGTGTCTTAAGTCTCTTTGGTAATTTACATCCTTAGAGTTTTGCTAAGTTCAATTAAATGATGGGAAATCATTGAATGTCAAGATCATTTCAAAATAAGATTAAACAATGAAATATTAATTGTTAAACAGGTTTTAGTTTACCTACTTTTTAAAAAATTAATTTATTAATTATTTTATTTTTGGCTGTGTTGGGTCTTCCTTTCTGTGCGAGGGCTTTATCTAGTTGCAGCAAGCAGGGACCACTCCTCATAACGGTGCGTGGGTCTCTCACTATCACGGCCTCTCTTGTTGCAGAGCACAGGCTCCAGACACGCAGACTCAGTAGTTGTGGCTCACGGGCCCAGTTGCTCCACGGCATGTGGGATCCTCACAGACCAGGGCTCGGACCCGTGTCCCCTGCACTGGCCAGCAGACTCTCAACAACTTTGCCACCAGGAAAGCCCAGTTTACCTACTTTTGACCTCTTATTACAGAGAAACTAAGTATTCTGTGTCTATTAGTAAATATATTGTGTGCTTTATTAAAAGTTTATACTATGGAGTAGCATATATTTCTAGAAAGTATAAAATGCATCTATAAGTATTACAAACCACAAAATGTTAAGACATTTCACAATTGTTTCTTTAATTTTACTAAAAGATAAGATTTCAAAGGATTAAAAATTCTAATTAATACTTTTGATTAAAGCTACCAGATATAATAATAGAAATAAGATATTTTGGGGGTAAGAAAAGTTATTAGGCATCAAGTTGTTTTTGTTAAGAGAAAAATAAAGTGATTTTGTCCTAAAGCCGGTTATTTCTCAATGGGAAAGTAAACAACAGACAATCTAAAATGAACATAAAAAGTTGTAAAAGTTTTGTAAAAAAGGAATCTTTTTGAAATGAATTGTATGTGTGGTCAGGACTGGATAAGATTGGAATAAGTTTAACTAGGTAAATGAGTTTTATTATCAAAAGTAAACTAATGCAAAATTGGAATTTGGTTTTCTCTCTGTTAAAAAGACAATGTTTTTTCTCTATTGGTATGTTCTTGATAATAAGAGATTAAGAAGATTTTTCTTTACATTTAATTAAACTTCTTAGGAAAAAGCAAAAATTACATGACTTGTCAAAATATCATTTATGTTCTATGTTGTCTTTATCAAGTTTTTGATTACTTAAGTAAACCCTAATCCTCTCAGTAATAAGAGCTAAGTTTTTCTCAGAACTATATAACTTTCTATATTTGCTTATGAAAATTTGTTATTTTTGTTAAATGAATATCTAAGCATTGTTTCACAGTGACCTATTTGACTAAGTGTTTTAAAAACTTTTTGATGTTTTAGACAGTATTTCCCAAAATAAAATACTAAATAAAGTCTTTTAGACTTAGAACTAACTGTGATATATGGCAGTGGTCCCCAACTTTTTTGGCACCAGGGACTGGTTTCTTGGAAGACAATTTTTCCATGGACGGGGTAGGGGGAGGATGGCTCAGGCAGTAATGCGAGCAAAAAGGAGCAATGAGGAGTGGCAGAAGAAGCTTCACTCACTTGCTCACCACTCACTTCCTGCTGTGTGGACTGGTTCCTAACAGGCCACCGACTGGTACTGGTTTTCAGCCTGGGGTTTGGGGACCCCTGATATATGGGATATTTCAGACAGCCCTGAAATATCTCAAAGATATGTTTCCTCTCCTTATAAAAAGAGATATATTAAACTACTTACACATACATGATATATTAAATTACATGGAAAGCATTAAATAAGATGTATCTTTAAGCCTTCTTTATGTTGTGTCTGTATAGGTATGTACAATAAATGCTCCAGAAATTGTGTGAAATTCCTGGAAGTCTTATATGTCCCGACTGAAAAATGTTATCTATCATCAAAACTGAGGCTCGGGCTTCCCTGGTGGCACAGTTGTTGAGAGTCTGCCTGTCGATGCAGGGGACACGGGTTCGTGCCCCGGTCTGGGAAGATCCCACATGTCACGGAGCAGCTGGGCCCGTGAGCCATGGCCACTGAGCCTGCACGCCCGGAGCCTGTGCTCTTCAATGGGAGAGGCCACAACAGTGAGAGGCCAGCATACCACCAAAACAAAACAAAACAAAACAAAACAAAACAAAAAAACTGAGACTCACTCTAAAAGGACTGAACCAGAGTATCAGGAAATGCGCTGTGACTTTCATGCCAAGGCATAAGCAACAAAATAATCTGTAAAGATTGTGACACATGTGAATGAAGTCCGTTTGATTTCTGCAAAAATTTGACCACTAACTGCCATACTTTTGCCATGCTGACGTCTCTGTAAGATGAAAACAGTCTTCTCCTGAATCAGAAAGTTTAAGATAAGAGTTTCCAAGAGGTCGGAGTAGGAGGAGGGCGTCGAGTTCATTTTTCCCCACAAATACATTAAGAATACATCTGCAAATGGAACAACTCTCACAGAGCACCTGCTGAAAACTAGCAGAAGACCTTGGACACCTAACAGGACAAGAAAGATTCCCAAATAACCAGGTAGGATGAAAGAAAAAATAAAGGAAAAGGAAGAGGAGTGGAAGCGGGGTGGAAACTGTACCTTTGCCAGGGAGCTAAAGGCAAGGAGTTCTTTCATCTAGGGAAACTCCCTCACTGATGGGAGACCAGCTGGAACAGAAGGGGAGCCTCAGGGGCTCAGAGGAGAGCCCAGCAACAAGTCTGTAGCAGGCAGGACAGAGTGAGACCTATACAGATGGTCTGTGCCACAGCCCTGCATGCCCCAGCCTTATTCAGGTTTCTGCTGTTGCCACAGGGGCTGGGTGCTGGAACGTGGGGTTTGGAGAGCAGATTTGGGGAGAGGACCACTGTTGGCTATGAGGAGACAGCCTGAGGGGACAGGAATAAGGAGCTGCACATCCAGGAATGCTCATGGAAGAAGCACTCACAGAAGAAAAGCACTGTTGTTGAGTGACTTGCAAAGGTTGGGGCCACCATTGCAGCCCCTCTTCTCATATGCATGCTCCTGCCTCCATGGGCACTAGAGAGTGTCCTTGCTGGAGCTGGCTGGTGCACCCCTGCCATCACCCTCCCCACCCTCGGTGACAGACCCACCCTAATTGCCACCTGACATGCTCATATGTCAGGTGGCTCCCTCCTGCCTGGGTGGCTTGCTGGCCTCGATTGGCTCCTCAGATCCTTCCTGCCTGATGGGCTTATGTGGAGCAGACTCCAGCAGAGGTAGGGCTGAAACCATAGCTGAGCCCCAGGGGCTGTGTGATTAAGGAAAAAGAGCTGAAATCTCTCCTTGTGCAGTGCAAACCATCATGTTACACCTCCGCTGATGGTTTCCTAAATTAAGCATCTGTGAAAAGTCTGAAAGAACAGGAAGTGCTCCAGCAGCTGGGATGGGTCTGGCTTTAGCAGCTGCGGGCTTTGTGGGCATGTACACATGGGGGCTGGACCAAACCAGAGGATGAACTGCCTCCATAGCTCCTACAGTGGGTCCAGGTACAAGACTACTGAAGTCATGTGACCACATCTCAGTGGATCTGCACCAGTGGCCTGGTGAAAACAATGCCTGGCAGTCTCCAGGGTCAACTTCCAGCAATTCCCACAGTTAATGTGGGACTGAGAGCAGTGCCAAAAACAGTGTATTTTCTGAGCCCACACAATGGACAAAAGGGGACACAACAGAGCACATTCATAGGTGAACACCACCAGAGGAGGAATACTTAGTGGTTTCCCTCCCAGTGGAAGTGCTCCTATCCTGCCTAACTTGCACCACAGATCAGAAACACAGCTAAGAAACAAATCTGGGGGTCTCTACTCCAAAAACTAGGGAGAAGACACTGCCCCTGACAGGGCAGTGACAACCATGGAGCAAAGGGAAGGTCTTGCTCAACATCCAGGGCAAGCTCTGGTCACCAAAACACCAATCAAACCCACAATCAAGGGGACATTGGCACAATCCTCAGGACCAACATCACCTACCAGGGGACAGACACCAGAAGCCACAGAAACTATGATCCTGCAGCCTGTGGAAAGGAGACCACAAACACAGTAAGTCTGGCAAAATGAAAAGACAAAAAAGATGTTGCAGATGAAGGAGCAAGATAAAAACCTACAAGAACATCTAAATGAAGAGGAGATAGGCAACCTACCTGAAAAAGAATTCAGAGTAATGATAGGAAAGATGATTCAAGATCTCGGAAAAAGAATGGAGGCACAGATCAAAAAGATACAAGAAATATTTAACAAAGACCTAGAAGAACTAAAAAACAAACAGAGATGAACAATACAATAACTGAAATGAAAAATACACTAGAAAGAATCAATAGCAGGATAACTGAGGCAGAAGAATGGATAAGTGACATGGAAGGCAGAACAGTGGAAATCTCTGTTGCAGGACAGAATAAAGAAAAAACAATGAAAACAAATGAGGACAGTCTCAGAGACTTCTGGCACAACATTAAAGGAAACAACATTCAAATTATAGAAGTCCCAGAAGAAGAAAAAAAGAGAGGGTCTGAGAAAATATTTGAAGAATTTATAGACAAAAACTTCTCTAACATGGGAAAGAAAATAGTTACCCAAGTCCAGGAAGCACAGAGAGTTCCATGCAGGATGAAGCCAAAGAGGAACATGCCAAGACACATATTAATCAAATGGACAAAAAATTAAAGGTAAAGAAAAAAATATTAAAAACAACAAGGGAAAAGCAACAAATAACATACAATGGAATTCCCATAAAGTTATCACCTGATATTTCAGCAGAAACTCTGCAGGTCAGAAGTGAGTGGCAGGCTTCACTGGTGACCCAGTGGTTGGGAATCCACTTGCCAATGCAGGGGACATGGGTTCGAGCCCTGGTCTAGGAAGGTCCCACATGACATGGAGCAACTAAGCCCAAGCACCACAACTGCTGAAGGTCGTGTTCCACAACTACTGAAGGCCACGTGCCTAGGGGATGTGATCTGCAACAAGAGATGCCACCACAATGAGAAGCAATCACACCACAAGGAAGACCCAACACAGCCAAAAATAAATAAATTAAATAAATAAATTTTAAAAAAGAAGAAGGGGCTGGCATGATATATTTAAAGTGATGAAAGGGAAAATCCTACAACCACGGATACTCTAACCAGCAAGGCCTCATTCAGATTTGATGGAGAAATCAAAAGATTTACCAACAAGCAAAAGCTGAGAGAATTCAGCATCACCAAACCAGCTTTACAACAAATGATAAAGGAACTTCTCTAGGCAAGAAACACAAGAGAGGAGAACAAAGGGGAAAGGAAAGAAAAAAGACCTACAAAAACAAACCCAAAACAATTTAAAAAATGGCAATAGGAACATACATATCAATAATTACCATAAATGTAAATGGACTAAATGCTCCAGCCAAAAGACATAGACTGGCTGAATGGATACAAAAACAAGACACATATATATGCTGTCTACAAGAGACCCACTCAGACCTAGGGACACATACAGACAGAAAGTGAGAGGATAGAAAAGTATATTCCATGCAAATGGAAATCAAAAGAAAGCTGGAGTAGCAATACTCATATCAGATGAAGTAGATATTAAAATAAAGATGGTTACAAGAGACAAGGAAGGACACTACATAATGATCAAGGGATCAATCAAATAAGGTACAACAATTATAAATATATATGCACCCAACATAGGCATACCTCAATATATAAGGAAAATGCTAACAACCATAAAAGGGGAAATCAACAGTAACACAATAATAGTGGGGGACTTTAACATCTCATTTTCCTTAATGGATAGATCATCCAGACTGAAAATTAATAAGGAAACATAAGTGTTAAATAACACATTAGACCAGATAGACTTAAATGATATCTACAGGACATTCAATCCAAAAGCAGCAGAATGCACTTTCTTCTAGTACGCATGGAAAACTACTTGGGCCAAAAATCAACCCTTACTAAATTTCAGAAAATTGAAATGATATCATCTTTTCCAACCACAGTGCTATGAGATTAGATATCAATTACAGGAAAACGCTATAACAAACACAAAAACGTGGAGGATATCAATATATTACTAAATAACCAATAGATCACTGAAGAAATAAAAGGGGAAATCAAAAAATACCTAGAAACAAATGCCAACAAAAACACAATGACCCAAAACCTATGGGATGCAGCAAAAGCAGTTCTATGAGGGACGTATATAACAATACAATCCTAACTTAAGAAAAAAGAAAAATCTCAAATAAACAATGTAACTTTACACCTAAAGCAACTAGAGAAAGAAGAACAAACAAAACCCGACAGTAGTAGAGGGAAAGAAGTCATAAAGCCCAGAGCAGATACAAATGAAATAGAAAGGAAGGAAACAATAGTAAAGATCAATGAAATTAAAAGCTAGTTATTTGAGAAGATAAACAAATTGATATAGCTTTAATCAGACTCATCAAGAAAAAAAGGAAGGGACTCAAATCAAGAAAATTAGAAATGAACAGTTACAATGGACACCACAGAAATACAAAGGATCATAAGAGACTACTACAGGCAACTATATGGCAATGGAAATGGACAACTTAGGAGAAATGGACAAATAATTAGAAAGGTACAGCCTTCCAAGACTGAACCAGGACAAAATAGAAAATGTGAACAGACCAATCACAAATAAGGAAATGGAAAGTGATTAAAAATCTTTCACCAGAAAAAACCTCCACAAGCAGATGGCTTCACAGGCAAATTCTATCAAATATTTAGAGAAGATTTAAGCCCTACACTTCTGAAATTCTTCCAAAAAATTGCAGAGGAAGGAAGACTCCCAAGATCATTCTATGAGGTCACTATCACCCTGATAACAATACCAGAAGAAGAAATAACAACAAAAAAGAATATTACAGAACAATCTTATTGATAAACATCAACTCAAAAATACTAGCAAACCGAAGCCAACAACATATTAAAAGTATCATATGGGCTTCCCTGGTGGTGCAGTGGTTGAGAGTCCGCCTGCCGATGCAGGGGACACGGGTTCATGCCCCGGTCTGGGAAGATCCCACATGCCGTGGAGCGGCTGGGCGCATGAGTTATGGCCGCTAAGCCTGCACGTCTGGAGCCTGTGCTCCACAATGGGAGAGGCCACAACAGTGAGAGGCCCGTGTATTGAAAAAAAAAAAAGTATCTTACACCATGATCAAGTGGGATTTATCCCAGGGATACAGGGATTCTTCAATATCCACAAATCAATCAGTGTGATACACTACATCAACAAATTGAAAAAAAAATCGTATGATCATCTCAATAGATATAGAACAAGCTTTCGAAAAAATTCAGCACCCATTTATGATGAAAACTCTCCAGAAAGTGGCATAGAGATAGCCTACCTGAACATAATAAAGGCCATATGCAACAAACCCATCATTCTCAATGGTGAAAAACTGAAAGCATTTCCTCTAAGATCAGGAACAAAAGGAGCATGTCCACTCTCACAACTAATATTCAACATAGTTTTGGAAGTCTTTGCCATGGCAATCAGAGAAGGAAAAGAAATAAAAGGAATCCAAACTGGCAAAGAATAAGTAAAATTGTCACTGCTTACAAATGACATGATGTATACATAGAAAGTCCTAAAGATGCCACCAGAAAACAACTAGAACTATTCAGTGACTTTGGTAAGGTTGCAGGATACAAAAGTAATACACAGAAATCACTTACATTCCTATACACTAACAACAAAATAACAGAAAGCAAAATCAAGGAAATAATCCCACTTACCATTGCATCAGAAAGAATAAAATACATAGGAATAAACCTATCTAAGGAGGGAAAAGACCTGTGCTCTGAAAAATATAGATACTGATGAAAGAAATCAAAGATAACACAAACAGATGGAGAAAGGTACCATGTTCTTGGATTGGAAGAACCAATATTGTGAAAATGACTATACAACCCAAAGCAATCTACAGATTTGATGCAACCCTTATCAAATAACTAATGGTATTTTTCACAAAATTAGGGTAAAAATTCTACAATTTGTGTGGAAACACAGAAGACCACAAATAGCCAAAGCAATAATGAAAAGGAAAAATGGCAATTAGGTTCCCTGACTTCAGACTATATGACAAAACTACAATCATCAAAACAGTATGGTACTGGCACTAAAACAGAAATATAGATCAATGGAACAGGATAGAACGCCCAGAGATAAACCCATAAACCCATGGGCACCTAATCTATGACAAAGGAGTCAAGAATATACAATGGAGAAAATATAGTTTCTTCAATAAGTGATGCTAGGAAAATAGGACAGTTACATGTAAAAGAATGAAATTAGAACACTTCCTAAACTTATACACAAAAAATAAACTCAAAATTGATTAAACACCTAAATGTAAGGCTGGATACTATAAAACACTTAGAGGAAAACATATGCAGAACACTCTTTGATGTAAATTACAGCAAGATCTTTTTTGATAAACCTCCAAAAATAATGAAAATACAAACAAAAATTAAGAAATGGGAACTAATTAAACAAAAGTTTTTTAAACAGCAAGGGAAACCATAAGAAAAAAAAGAAAAGATAACCCTCAGAGTGGAAAAAAAATATTTGAAAACAAAGCAACTGACAAGGGATTAATTTCCAAAATATACAAATAGCTCATGCAGCTCAATGTCAAGAGAAAACAATCAGTACAATGAAAAAATGAGTGGAAGTTCTAAATAGACATTTCTCCAAAGAAAACATACAGATGGCTAAAAAGCACATGCAAAGATGCTTAACATTACTAATTATCAGAGAAATGCAAATCAAAACTATAGTGAGGTATTACCTCACACAGGTCAGAATGGCCATCATCAGAACGTCTACTAATAACAAATGCTGGAAAGGGAGTGTAGAAAAGGGAACCCTCCTACACTGTTTGTGGGAATTTAAATTGGTACAGCCACTATGAAGAACAGTAAGGAGGTTCCTTACAGAACTAAAAATAGAGCTACCTTATGATCCAGCAATCCTATTCCTGGGCATATATTCAGCAGAAACTATAATTCAAAAAGATACATTCACTCCAATGTTCACTGCAGCACTATTCACAATAGCCAGGACAGGGAAGCAACCTAAATGTCCATAAACAGAGTAATGGATACAGAAGATATGGTACATATAGACAATGGAATATTACTCAGCCATAAAAAAGAATGAAATAATGCCATTTGGAGAAACATGGATGGACTTAGAGATTGTCATACTGAGTGAATTATGTTGACAGAGAAAAACACATATCATATGATATCACTAATATGTGGAATCTAAAAAAGGGTACAAATAAACTTAACTACAAAACAGAAATTGAGTTGCAGATGTAGAAAACAAACTTACGGTTACCAGGGCATTGGGGTGTAGGGATAAATTGGAAAATTGGGATTGACATATACACACTACCATAAATAAAATAGTTAACTAATAAGGACCTAATGTATAGCAGAGGGAACTCTATTCAATACTCTGTAATGACCTACATGGGAAAATAATCTAAAAAAAAAGTGGATATATGTACATGTACAACTGATTCACTTTGCTGTAGACCTGATACTAACATAACATTGTAAATCTACTGCACTCCAATAAATATTTAAACAAAAATAATTAAGATGGGTAAACAATAACTATAAATTAAACAAACAGTAGTGCCTATGGGAAATGCAAGACCATTTTTTGGTTCTTTCTGGCTTCCTGACAAATTATTTTGCATCCCTCCACCCACCATAGTGCATTTAAAATGACTCAAGGTGTAAATAGACATAGTTTGAAGATTTCTATACAGTTATGAAAACACTCTACTAGAAATATCCAACCTGTAAGGATCATAACCCTGGAAAATAACTCTTTGGTCACCAGAGGCCTCAGATCTTCTCTTACTGTACTATTTAACACCTGCAACTAGACTTCATTCAGCTGCCGCTTAGTAGGGGTTATCAAAATGTTCTTGTTATTGTATGTATGTTGTCTAAATGGGTTGAAGCCTTCCCTTGCTGCAAGGCTCATGCTCTTACAGGGGCAAAAACTATTAGAAAACGTGTTTCCCACTGGGGGTGTACTTCCACAATGTCCAGTAAACAAGGCACATGCTTCACTGGGCAAATAACATGAGCCTTAACAAAAACTCTGCAAACTTCTCGGAATTATCCCTGTAATAGGGATATCACCATCAATCATCAGGCAATGTTGATTGAACTAATGGAAAAACTTAGCTCAAGCAGAACAAGAATTTGTTACATGGAACTGAATAAACTGATGAATACAATTTAATTTTTATGACATTGTCAAAAATATTTTTATCTTTTGTTTTCCACATATAAAGAAAATTTTTTTCTAAGACTTACAGAAGTTTACAGAAAGGTAAATTATACCTTTGTAATGTGAATTAAAACACACATTCTTTTCTTCCTACTTGATCCCTCCAGAATTTAGAGACTCTCAGTAAGTAATCTTATTTTCTTGGCAACATAGTTATTTGCATAAGTTCAATGAAATTCTGTTCTCCTTAGGACACAATTAGAAGCATTGTTTATACTACCACAGTTTTGACTGGAATGTCATATTCGAGAGAAACATGCATAAACAGGTATGACCAGACAGCCTGAAGAAACTTAGTTTCACTTTATAGAACCAGAAATGCCTCTCTGAAAAACAGGCTGGTACAATAACTTGCTCACAGGATTCCCAGAAGCCTTACTAGGTGAGTAAGGCAGGCCACTTACTGTCAAACACAGGAACATCTGGATATTTGGGGGACCTTAAGAAGAGAGGAATACACCCAAATCTATAGTTATCACAGGCAAAGTCTGATGGAAAGTATTTGTCTTGGCTTCTTAGCCTCAAGAGGCCCTTGCAAATTCAATCTGTAAATTCCTTATAAACAGCTCCAGCAAAGCAGATTTCAAGAAGCCTATATGTGTTTGTTGGCAATCTGTATGGCTTCTTTGGAGAAATGTCTATTTAGGTCTTCTGCCCATTTTTTGGACTGGGTTGTTTGTTGTTTTGATACTGAGCTCCATGAGCTGCTTATAAATTTTGGAGGTGGATGGACCTAGAGTCTGTCATACAGAGTGAAGTAAGTCAGAAAGAGAAAAAAACAAATACTGTAGGCTAACATATATATATGGAATCTAAAAAAAAAAAAAAGGTTCTGAAGAACCTGGGGTCAGGACAGGAATGGGGACGTAGACATGGAGAATGGACTTGAGGACATGGGGAGTGGGAAGGGTGAGCTGGGATGAAGTGAGAGAGTGGCATGGACATATATACACTACCAAATGTAAAATAGATAGCTAGTGGGAAGCAGCCTCATAGCACAGGGAGGTCAGCTTGGTGCTTTGTGACCACCTAGAGGGGTGGGGTAGGGAAGTTTGGAAGAATATGCAAGAGGGAAGAGATATGAGGATATATGCATATGTATAGCTGATTCACTTTGTTATAAAGCAGAAACTAACACACCGTTGTAAAGCCATTATACTCTAATAAAGATGTTAAAAAAAAGAAAAGAAGACTATATGGTCAGTTGCTATTCTTGCTGGACTTATGTAAATAATCAGGCCACGTTTATTGAATCTAAACTTATTTTGCAAACAAATTAGCCTTAATTTGGTTATCTTTGGTTGAAATGAGGGTAATTTTGGAGGGAAAATTATGTCCCCCAAAAAACTATAATACACACTTGTAATTATTAAACTCTAGTGCTATTAACTTTCCTTGAGGTTTTCTTATTTACCTAAAAACTGAATTGGATCCTAAATGTTTTTATAGGTTCCTCCAGTATCTTGCTAGAACTCTCTAAACTAACATTTTCCATTTTCTCTCACCATTTTGACCAGAATCATTGAGAAAAAAACTTTTCTTTTCCTGAATCTCTGAAAACTGAAGTTAGATGACTTGATACGATCTTCAGAGGAATTGCCACAACAGCTCATATTTAAACAGTCCTCCTGCTTGTTGCTATATAGCCACTCAGAAAGTTTATCTGAACACCTGATGACATCATCAGAGACATTTCAAAAGATGCTTTTACTCTGATATTTAGAATTATTCTTGATTGATTGTCCCCTGGGCTCAGAAACTCGTTTATAATCTTCTCTAATAATTAATATTTGCTTTTCTTTTGTTTCCATAGAAATGCCTCTTTTTAAATACCTGATTGCTTGCACCATAGGCCTACCTCTGGGAGCCCATCTGAACCATTGTCTTTTGAAATGAGATATAACTGTTTAATTGGACTGAACTTTTCTCAGAACTAAGAAACTGGTTCAATGAAGTGGAGGACTCTACTAACACATTTTCTCTTTCCACAGTCACCAGCTCAGCTTTTAATATGTGAAACTTCCTGGGAACTTTCAGAAGAGGGACTTTTGGGGCAAATGGTGGGCCACCCTTAAATATGCCCCAATGGCATATTGATTATTTTGAATCAAAGTTACTTAAGAATTTGTCAATGCAAGAGGGACACATCCTCTTTTCTGTCTCTCTGAAAGCAGGGGAAAATATCTCTCCTGTAAAAGTTGAACTCCATGTATTTGGAGGTAGAAGGACAACTTACTGCCAAAGATAGGACATTCAGGTTGAAAAGCATATATGAACAAACCTTCTTACTTCTTTAATTTACTGCTCAAGCCTAAATTCTGTCTAGATTCTTCACTACTTGAGCACCAAAAACCTAAATTTCTTTTTTCCATCAATTCCTCACAAACTTATTGTTTCCTCATCTAAAAAGTATAAGACCTACCTGCTTTGGCCACTTCTTTGTTCCTGTTTCTATGAAACCTCCATGTGCAAGAATTAAAATTTGTTTATTTTTGTCCTGTATTGTGTCAATTTTACTATTAGTCCAGCCACATGAACTCAAAAGGTGTAGAAGGGGATATTTCCCCTTCCCCAGGCAAATACCAAGGATAAATCAATGGTGCATAGATTATTTTAATTTGAAATCCACCACAGGTGAGTTGATTTATCTTTAGTCCATTACTAAATGTAAAATAGATTGCTAGTGGGAAGCAGCTTCATAGCACAGGGATATTATCTCAGTGCTTTGTGTCCACCTAGAGAGGTGGGATAGGGATGGTGGGAGGGAGATGCAAGAGGGAGGGGATATGGTGATATATGTATACGTATAGCTGATTCACTTTGATATGCAGCAGAAACTAACACACCACTGTAAAGTAATTATACTCCAATAAAGATGTTAAAAAAAAAAAAGAAATGACCAAAGAAGTTTCCAATATGGTTGACTGCCACTTTTGTCTATAAATTCAAGATACAGGGTTTCTTCTGATATTTTAGGAAGTTAACTTAAAAAAGTAAAAAGGAAAAATGTTGAAATGCATTTTGGTCTAGTTCTGATGCCTCCCAATGCTCAATCCCCAATCCTGACCTCTCATATAAATTCCAGTTCTGCATTTGTAATTAACTTCTAAGGTATTTCCACCTACTTTAAGCTTTTCCGATTTTTCTGTGCTCACCATAATATTTTTTCTTTTTTTGTCATCCAAGTTCAATACCAACCACTACTCAGCTATAAACAGTCCTATGGATTCCATCTTCACCTGAGTGCTGAAATCCATTCCCTCTTCTCCATTCTCACTGCTTCTCCCCTTACCCAGACTCATATTATCTTTCATATGTATAATTATTCTTGTCTTCTAAGTAGGCTTCTGGTCTCCAGGCTCTTTCTACTTCAGTCTATGCTATAATTTGCTACCAAATCATTTCTACTAAATAATTGCTTCACTCATGTTTACTCTATTTTTTCTTAACATCTTTATTGGAGTATAATTGCTTTACAATGGTGTGTTAGTTTCTGCTTTATAATAAAGTGAATCAGCTATCCATATACATATATCCCCATATCTCATCCCTCTTGTGTGTACTTCCCACACTCCCCATCCCACCTCTCTATGTGGTCACAAAGCACCAAGCTGATCTCCCTGTGCTATGCAGCTGCTTCCCCCTAGTTATCTATTTTACATTTGGTAGTATATATAAGTCCATGCCACTCTCTCACTTTGTCCTAACTTACACTTCCCCCTCCCCGTATCCTCAAGCCCATTCTCAAATAGGTCTGTGTCTTTATTCCCATCTTAACCCTAGGTTCTTCATGAATTTTTTTTTTTTTAGATTCCATATATATGTGCTACCATACGGTATTTATTTTTCTCTTTCTGACTTACTTCACTCTGTATGACAGTCTCTAGGTCTATCTACCTAACTACAAATAACTCAATTTTGTTTATTTTTATGGCTGATTAATATTCCATTGTATATATGTGCCACATCTTCTTCATCCATTCATCTGTCAATGGACACTTAGGTTGCTTAAATGTCCTGGCTATTGTTAATAGAGCTTCAATGAACATTGTAATACATGACTCTTTTTGAATTATGGTTTTCTCAAGGTCTATGCCCAGTAGTGGGATTGCTGGGTCATATGGTAGTTCTATTTTTAGTTTTCTAAGGAACCTCTATACTGTTCTCCAGAATGGCTGTATCAGTTTACATTCCCACCAACAGGGCAAGAGGGTTCCTTTTTCTCCATACCCTCTCCAGCATTTATTGTTTCTAGATTTTTTGATAATGTCCATTCTGACTGGTGTGAGGTGATACCTCATTGTAGTTTTGACTTGCATTTCTCTAATGATTAGTGATGTTGATCATTCTTTCATGTGTTTGTTGGCAATCTTTATATCTTCTTTGGAGAAATGTCTCTTTAGGTCTTCTGCCCATTTTCGGACTGGGTTTTTTGTTTTTTGATATTGAGCTGCATAAGGTGCTTGTAAATTTTGGAGATTAATCCTTTGACGGTTTCTTCATTGGCAAATATTTTCTCCCATTCTGATGGTTGTCTTTTTGTCTTGTTTATTGTTTCCTTTGCTGTGCAAAAGCTTTTAAGTTTCATTAGGTCCCATTTGTTTGTTTTTGTTTTTGTTTCCATTTCTCTAGGAGGTGGTTCAAAAAGGATCTTGCTGTGATTTATGTCATATAGTGTTCTGAATTCTTCTGTGATCTTTCCTGCTTACTAAATAAAGACCCAAATTCTTATCAGAGCATTGAAAACTCTGTAAAATATAAATCAACACTGCTTTTCCAGTTTTAACTTCCAGCCCTCTCCTTCAGGTTTCCTCCACTCCAGCTAAATTGGAATACTTGGTATTTCCTAAACATCCCCTATGACAATATGGTCCTTTATCAATTGACTCTTTCCTTCCCCATTTTCTTTTTCTAAATCCTCTCAACTGTTTAAAGTTCAGATCAAATGCCTCTTTTTTCATATTATTCTTCTATCACCTAGAGTAATTTCTCCTGCCCTTGAATTCCCAGAATATTCTTGTGTTTTTGTATCTCTTTTGTAATATATTATTTTTCCTTTGTATTAGTTATTTGCATCATTGTTTCATTTTATTATACTATTGGAATGTAATATCCTTGAAGCAAGCATACTGAATCTTACCTATATGGGCATATTTCACATCAAAACTTAGTATTTTTTTTATATTTACAAAAGTGATATTTTAATTACTAGGAAGTAAAATTTCATTAAATAATTTTTATTATTAATGCTATTTTATGCATTTATAATCCATTTAAAATATGTATGCCTTTCTGTGTTGAGGTTTAATTGTTGTCTATTGCAAAAGTTTTTGATTGAAACATAATAATAAATCAGACTCTCACGACATTACTGAAAGTTTGCTTGCTCTGTCTCTTACTTTGCATTCTCCCCCTACTTTAAAACATTGCCAATATCTTTCTTTTCTACTTCTTGGTTATTTGCTCTAAAACATTTATCCAATAGTGAAGATAATTTGAATAGCAAATAGGATTACAGATATAAAGTTCTCTATTTCTTAAAAAATATAATTTTTATCTTATATTGGAAGTGTGAGTGAAATATATGAAACTTTAATTTCAGCTATCAATTTATGTATTACTCCATTTCCCACTCAAAGTATCAAGTGTTATGTCAATACGTCAAGTCCTTATCATCATATATCATTCTAATAATAAGGGAACATGGCTTTCTTTATCTTCCACACAAGATAAAACTTTCATTTATGATATTTTTTCCCAGTCAAGTGTGTACTTCATAATATTTTCATAGTCGTGCTTCTATTTCAATGAAAATGGAAAATCCCACCTTATAATTTCAACTTTTTAATCACTTTCTGTGTTTTGTATAGTTAAATCCAACTAAGTCCTCCTCGTTTTGCATGTGTCTAATCTTCATGGGTTATTTACATTTCAGAGCAGTGTGACAGCAAGAAAAATGCAGCCAGATGTAAAAGGGCCAAGCCACATTGTCATGCAGAAAGTTTAACTTAAATTTAAAATATAAATGAGAGGGAGAAAAAATAAAGGGAGGGAATGGAAAGACAAAATATTTCTTCTTCCATAAACAAGCAGAATTCTACAAGTTAATACTTTAAAGGAATAAACTAGTGTAAATATCCATCTATAAAAAGTACAGTCTTATTTTAAATTTTAATCCCTCAGAAACCCAGAGCACTGTGTTTATAATAAGAAAATAGCGGACAGACTTGCCCTTCACTGGAGGGCATGTCATATAGTCCTCGCCTTCTCTGCAAAGCCATCAGGCTGGCAGTAGTGACAGATGAAGAGCTTACCATTAATTTTCTCTCTTTCATGCCTTCAATCCAAACAGTGCATATTCTCCACAGGGAGGCATCAAGGTCTTTGCCTTTATTTCTCTTGCATACTTGCACTGACTTATAAATCAAGTGTAGATAAGAAGAGAGGGCAAATATCAATCTTTATTTATTTATTTTTTTATCTTAGCCTGTGCCCACTGGCACACTACTGAGCTTTGACTAAAAGGTTCTTCAAATCATCCTGTGATTCATAGTCCAGGGAGTTCTCAGTGAGGACAAAACAACAAAGGAAATCTGAGAGAGAGAATTTGTGTATCTTGGCTTATAAATTACAAGCTTTGTGATTGCAGTGTTTTAAAGAATTAGTTACCTAAATTATGTGTCTAAGATGTTATTACCATGGTGGACAAAATCTAGAATATAAAGCCATCTGCATTATTTTACCATGACTAGGAGAGCAGCAATCTGTAAAATGTTTCTTTAGTCTTATTTTTCTCCTTCATTGTAAAGAGCTAGTTTCTTCATGAAACTTGAAAAAATATACAAAAACAGACCCTTTGTTGTGATTGGTTTTCTTTATTTGAATCAGTATGTTTATAATAGCATTATGTGTGAAGTGTTCCATAGAATATATTTGAAGTTTATGGTTTGATATACTGAAGTTTAAACAGAAGACTGCTAATCATTTGTATATATTTTTCAAATTGTGCATTGTACTTAGTACATGGTAAATGCTTAATAAATGTGTTTTTGATGCTAAAATATTCTGAAGTACTGATCTGATTTTTAGTGATGGTTATTTTATACTAATATTTAAGGTGGTTGAATGTGTTTGTTTATTTTTAATTTCCTTTGAAGAAATTTTGCTCTGTTCCCGTTGAAAGAAAGATTTTCACAGCTTTGTTAGTATATTAAAAAGAGGGAATGTGTGGCTGCAGAAAGAGTGTGAGAAAATTCTTTTGACTTATAACAAATCAATTTTGTACTAAAAGTACATTCAAAACTACTAGGTGATGCAATATGACTTTAAGCTCACAAAAGCTTATATTATAATCATTGACAAATTATAATATTATTTTCTTTCTAAGCATGAAGCATTAAAATGCTGTTAAATGACTGCAAATGTTGATGTTCAAGGCTGCCTGCTGGCCTTTTTCAGGTGACATATCTAGGGATTCAGAGCTCTTCCATCTTGTATCCTCCTTTTATTTAAGGCTGCAGGCCCCATCTATAAATTACAACTGATGACAAAAGTGGAAGCTAACAGTGGCAAAATTAGGCCCAAAGGCAAAATAATTATATATACAGCCTTCAGCAGTGAGGGAAAGAGCCATCAATCAGCCCCCAATTATTCACTAGTTAATCAGCTCTGCCCTTCCTTTATTGAAGGGTTACAGTGTAATTAAGTTGGCAGCATCCTTTTAATTCATCAAACATACAACACATGGCGGTGTTTGCTGCCATTGGGGGACAACACCTTTGTGAGTTTGACCCCTAGCACTACTGCTGTAGATGAGAAAACTTCAGAGGTAAGAGAATATTTATGTGACAGCACGGCACAGAGGTGGTGGTGTCCAAGCTTAAAACAACTAAGAGGATGAAATATTTGAACACATTAAAATCTATAACACTAACCTTAAATATGTAAATGAATGTGCATGACAGTGTGTATTTATGGATGTGTGTGTACATGGTACATATAAAATATGTGACAATATGTGATAATAAAGATTTCTAACACTCAAAAGAGTACTGAAACCTTCAGAATGCAAGCTGTGGGAGGATACACTCTTATTCCAATGAGACTGTCAATCACACAGACCATTTTGGAGGGGTATCTTGTAAACATTCTCTCAGAGACAGTTCACTTGGTGCATCAGAAAATGAGATAAGTGACATTATGGTCACATATACATGGTGTTTTATTTTGGTTTGATTTTTGTTCCTGAAAATGTCATTACTGTTCTTTATTGCCCAATTTGTTTCAAAGTAAGTTTAGTCTGTTTCCAAAAGTGTCTTTCAATACTTATCCCTATTGAGAATGTTCTGCAACATTCACTGACAACAACACCTAATGATTACAATGATTATGTTATTGCTGTCCACATGGAGCCTCTTCCCTTGTGGACTATAAAGACAATGACATTGGGATATCAAGATGTGATGTGTTTTTTTTTTCACAGTTACTATAGTTTTAGATTATTTTCTCATCTTGTTCAAAACCTGAAAGTGAACATCATGCATAAAGAGAAATTCACAGGTATTTTATTTTATAACGTTTCCTAAAATCTCTATTTAAATAATTGCATCCCATTGATAACTTAAAACCTAAAAATACTGTCTATGAAAATTAATTCAATGTGAAATGACTCAATGAAATATCAGAAAAACTGATATATATATATATATATATATATATATATATATATATATAAAATTAGGTGTCTAACCTTACTGAGCACACATAAAACATGTGCACACACACAATGGGGAAATACTTAAAATCATTGATAGAATAGTGAAGATAAATAATTAGTTTAAATTATACATGGCACAGTTTAAAACAATGATCAGTTGTCTTAGAGATGGTCTTCTAAGTGCTCACTTTGTATTTAATTTGGGTTTTGTTATTTGACTGTCCATGTGTTCTTTTTAACTACATTCTAAAAAGGTGCAAGCTAAGAATGTTTGTGATGCTTCCTTCACACTCCCTGGTCCTAGCGTGATAACTTGCACATAATAAGGAAGCCAAATCTTTCACTGAATGGATGAATGTAGAAAATGAGTGTAAAATAATTGGTTCAGCAGCAACTAATAATAATCTAAGGATTCACTTATGTTGGTGATTATATAGCTGACGTACAGGTCTAATAATGATTAAACTTTGAAGAACTATGAAGTTAATTATGCAAGAGGAAGAGATAGAAAAGAAGCCTCTAATGTTTTTTCCTGTCCAAAAAAATGTTACATTTTGATTCCAAAATTTAAATTAGTAGTGAAATTTTTATTCCTAAATGTAATACTTGCCTTTGTTCCTATGATTTATTTGAATTTTGCCTACTTGGCCAATAGTAGATAGATTTCTATTTTTCCCAGGTTTTTGCCTACTAATTTCATGGATTTCATGGATCCATTTCCTAATATTTTCATAGATATGCAAATTAAGCCTACAGGTACCTAGTTATTATTTCAAAAAAATTAAATAGATGCTATAGCGCTTATTTTAAGCTTATTTAAGTAATTTCCCAGGTCTTCCCCTTCTCTATCCTACACTTTCCTGCTCTTTGAATTGCTTTTTTATGATTCATAGTTGTTTTATTTATTTCTGTGTAAAGATGGAGATTTTTAAAATAAGCATTAAGAACAATTTACTTTTTGGAATCAAAAAACAGCTTGCAGTTATCATTTAATGGGCAATATTTCCCCTTATATTTTTCTTAGTCCTAATAAATTCCAGGAAGCACTTCCCCTAATGTCTTTCACAAGTTGCATTTTACTTCTGGTTTTCAATTTTTGATTACACTGACCTTCACAGAATTTCATGATAGGTAAGACTAACGGTCCTACTTAGTAGTTTCTTTTATTTAATTTCCATTTACTTTAGTTTCCTGTCTCTTCCTGAATGAGGTCCAGTTGACAAATCATTTTCAAGTCATTGTCATATTTTATAATATGTTGCTCAAATATATGTGAAGAGAAACACATTGCTTCTCTTTTTGAATATCTTGATCACCATATGTGGTTGAGTTTATAGTTAGAACGTGTATAAAACTTTTTTCCTAAATTCTGTATAGGAACATTTCAATTTTTGTATAGAACATTAAATGTTTCCATCTTTTGTCTGGAAAGTAAACTTCCTGAATTCGATGTGATTTCTAAAACCTCATAAGGTTGATTTAAGACTGTCATAATATATTAAACAAATAAAAAGTAGCAACATAAAGTGGAGGGTTTGAATATAAGGATGACTCAAGAAAGTATATTAAGACACCATCTACTTTTTTCTTGGTAATTCAAAATAAGGCAGACTTTCTTTCTTGAGCAGTCTCTGTTGGAGGGCCACAGTTTCTTGCTTTACTTGGCAGTTGAAGTAGAGAGAGGCTAAACTTCTTCTTTTATGTAGCCTCATAAGAAACCCAGTCCATGTTTTAAATGAAGTAAGCAGGATGAAATATTGTTTATAAATGAACATTAATGGGGGCACGGTCCATATTTCTACTGAACATCATGATTTATTCATTAACTTAAGCTCCTTTACAATATTGGTTTCTTTAATCTGAAAGAAGTTCCAGAACACCCTCCTCCCCATTAACATCCCATACCTCAAAATGTTTCATGGTTGATTTAATGGATCCACTTCCTAATTAAACTCTAAAATTGGTTGTTATGCAGAGGAAACTAAGCAACAGAGCTGATTCTCCAGAAAGAAATAAAATGATAATGATTCATACTATGTTAAGGATGAAACAGGTACTTATATGAGAGAAGCAAAGAAACATATATGGCATTGCTTGGGTCAGACGTATCACAGAAGAACTGAGGGAAGAAAAATATTTAAGCTCCTTTTTTTTCAGATAGGAGAGAGAAAGATTTTAAAACCTTTTATGGTAAAATTGGTAACATCCCAAGAGAAAATTTGTATCATTCAGAAGGAAAAATTTGTCTTCTCTTTAGAAGTTTAAATTTAGAGTTAGGATATTCTTTATTTGCTAAATACCTCCCTATGCCTGGTTTAATACAGGCTTGAAAGGAACATTTTTGACAGCTTTTAGCCCAGAGTCCAATAACTTGGCTCAATAGAAGCTTTTTGTGTAATGAAATAATTAGGCTTGGAAAATTTTTTAAAGTGGGATGGCTGTTGAAAACTGTTAGTCTTTATATAATATTTATGCTTTCTTAAATTTAGAAGTACAATAGAACCATATTTTGACCAAACTTTTAAAAAACTATTTAAAGGCACTGTGGATCAGATCTCATTCTATAAATCTAACAAACTCTCAGCAGCCAACGCCTAAAAGAGTAGGGTGAAGCCACAAAGTATATGATCTTCCTGTCTCTCAGTACCAGAGTTATAAAGGAGTTTCACTGTTGTTCCCTTTCTCACTTGTTGTAAAATAAGGAATGACATTTGCTCTCTCAAAGAGAAACTCAGTGAATCATTTACTTTGTACAAAATATATACATTCTTCAGGCTTCTCTCCTCCTGAGACTATAGGGTGCAAGAATATCCCTTCTGAGGTCTTAGAAGAGGAGGGACTTTTATATTTTGAATGTACTTGAAGGAAAAAAGAAACAGATTCTGTGTTATTCCCTTCAGTCAATAGATTGGGGAGTCCAACTGTTCAAGAACATGGGTGATACGATCTGTAAAATCTGAGAAGTTAATAATTATAGTGCTCATATAACTCCCTATTCTAAGCCTCATTTAATCCACAAAATAATCCTATGAGACAAATATTATTGTCTGAGGTAACCAAGTCATAGAGAAGTTAAACAATTTTTTCCAAGTTTCCACAGCTAATATGGGGAAAAGTAAGGATTTGAAACTAGGCAATTAGGTTCCATTAATCAATTTTAAGCACTACACTGTTACCAATGTTCTCTACTGCTTTTTGAGGGTCTTGGACTAGATGATTTAAGAAAAATATATTTTCCTTTAATTCTATGACTAAAAATACCATTGGGAGTTTCTTTCATTCTAATGTCAAACTAAAATAATGTTAACATCTTTGGGTTTACTCTCCAGCATAACTTTAACACATTGTAACTTGTATTTAATATGCATACATATATACAATATATATGCATATATATGATATAGTGTATAATATACAATATATATAGTAATATCTTAAAAGAGAAGTTGGAACAGAGATAAAAAAAATAGTCAAGAATCCTCTGTACAATTTGTGTTAAGCCTCTGAGTGATCTTTACAAACTGTATGTGAGTGGACTTTACAAACTCCATCTCTTCACTGGCAAAGTGAGTAAAGAATTCCTTTTTGCTCTTGTTGTACGTCCCTGACATAATAAAGTTTAAAATCATGTTTTGCAAAAAAATATAATTACTTTACTTGTATACAAAATGTGAAATTCTAATCAGTATGGGATTTTTGTCAGTAATGGCACAAGGGAAATATGATCATCCTGGACAGTGAGTATATAATTATATATTATTTCACTTAGCATTTAAGTACTGGAGCTAATGAGCTAATTCACATTAACATATATACACTACCAAATGTAAAATAGATAGCTAGTGGGAAGCAGCCACATAGCACAGGGAGATCAGCTCTGTGCTTTGTGACCACCTAGAGGGGTGGGATAGGGAGGGTTGGAGGAAGATGCAAGAGGGAGGGGATATGGGGATATATGTATACGTATAACTGATTCGCTTTGTTATACAGCAGAAGCTAGCACAACGAGGTAAAGCATTTATACTCCAATAAAGATGTTAAAAAATAAAAATAAAGTACTTTGTCAAGAGCAAAATGTTAGAGTATTTTTTCTCACCTGGAATTAGCCTTTTTATTTATTTAATAAACTTTCTTGACTTTTAAATGTCTCTTTCCAGTTTTTTCAATCTAATGCTAACAGAATGAAGTATTTAAATATCAGTTTTGCATATGATAAAATGCTTCTTTGGATGGGTAAGTTATCCCCGGTTACTGTAAGATGCAACTGATGGGACACAAAGCCAATGCTGAAAAACACATGACTTTTGTGCATCATTCCACACATGCTATTTAATTTTCTACAACACTTATTCCTTCAAGTTGTCAGCCCCTTCTTCAATTTTGTTGTTCTTAATTTATCCTCATGTGCTTTTCAAAAATCAAATATATCTTATACCTGAAGTCAATAGGGACAATTTAAAATATAGCTGCATGCTTGATATAAATTATTTCTGATCTTTTCTAACCATAAAAAATTTATAATTCAGAATCAAATTGCAATTTTAATTAAATCATTTTCTCCTCCATGTTTTGGACTCTGTAGCATTCATCCAGGCCATAAACCTCAAAATTATGTCTTACTTTCTTTAATCCATCATATCTAGCCATTATATAATATGTAGGTATACAGAGAGCCTATATGTAACACCTTGCTCTAGGCACTGGGAAACATTAAATGCTATATACATTATAATCTTTGATCTCTTAACTTTATATTTTTGTGAGACAGATAAGTATTATAGTAGCTATTTGAGGACATTGACTAAGTCATATTTTGCACAGAATTTTTAATTACTTTTGTTGATCAAGAGGATCTGATAATTAATACATCACTGCTGGTAATATAAAATGAGACAGCTGTTGTGGAAGACAGTTTGGCAGTCCCTCAAGAAGTTAAACATAAAATTACCATATGACTCAGCAATTGTACTCTTAAATACACAACCAAAAGAATTGAAAAGAGGTCATCAAATTAAAACCTGTGCATTAATGTTTATAGTAACAATAACCACAATAACCAAAACGTGGAAACAAGCTAAATGTCCATCAACTGATAAATGAATAAACAAAATATGGTATATCCATATAATGGAACATTATGCAGCCATAACAAGAAAAGAAGTGGATATATGCTGTAACGTGAATGAGACCTGAAAACATTATGCTAAGGGAAATAATCCAGACACAAAATGACACATATTTTATGATTCCATATATATGAAATATCCAGAATAATTAAACTGATAGAAAAAAAAAAGATTAGTATTTTCCAGGGACTGTGGAAAGGGAAAAAGAGAAATGACTGATAAATGGATTTGAAATTTCCTTTTGGTGTAGGTGAATGAGTGCTTGGCTTCCCCAGCCATGCAGCACATTGTCAAAGAGGTTCACTTCTTTCTTGTTCTTCCCAGAATACTGAGGTGAGCTACACACCTGGGAGCAGGAAGGGGTTGGGAGAGCAGAAGCCAGGACTTAGAACGGAATGTGTCAAGGGGACATGGATACTAATCAATTTGAGAACTCCGTCAAGAAACTCACCTATGATCCACTGGGAATGCTTCACCTTGGGATCCTCAATACTGTGCCATGGGCACCCCAAAGCTCTGCATGCCTCACCCCCACCTACCTCCACCCCATGGCCAGCTCTCTGTGCATGTCCCTGAGGGTTACAAATGTGAACCTTTGCAGCTGGATGGATATAGTGACCACATACAGGAAGCCAGCCCAACTCTGTGGGATTGGAAAAGATTACACAAATTTGAGCATTAAGCATTACCCTAGAGAAAGCAAATGTCAGGCTGTCAGCACCTAGTCTGGCTTTGCAGGATTAAGAGAAAGCATACAATCTTAAGAGTTAACCCTCAGTATGGAACAAGTATTGTGGAGCAGGCATATCAATAGAAAATTTCTGAGAAACCCCAAAACCCCTAAAAGGGCAGAAAGTATATTTTTCCTGAAGCCAGTCAAAAAGACTGGAGGATGTGACCGCTTCTTCGAATGCAAAGACAGCCAACATAAGACTTCAAGAAACATGAAAAATCAAGGAAACATAATACCACCAAAGAAACACAACAAGTTTCCAGGAACCAACCTCAAAGAAATGGTGATCTGTGATTCACCCAATAAAGAATCCAGGGAAGGAGATGCAAGAAGGAGGAGATATGGGGATATATGTATATGTATAGCTGATTCACTTTGTTAGACAGCAGAAACTAATACACCATTATAAAGCAATTATACTCCAATAAAGATATTTTTAAGTCCAAAAATAGTTGTTTTAAGTATGCTCAGTGAGCTACAAGAAATACAGAAAGTCAATTCAATAAAATCAGGAAAATAATACAAAAACAAAATGAGAAGTTTAGCAGAGAGATGGAAGTCATAAAAAAGAACCAAACAAATTCTGGAGTTGAAGAATATAATGAACAAAATAAAAAATTCAATAGAGAACATCAACAGCAGACTGAATCAAGCAGAAGAAATAATCCGAGTTTAGAAGATAGGAACCTTGAAATTATCCAGTCAGAAGAGAATAAAAAAAACAAAACAAAAGCACAAGAATGAAAAAGAATGGAGATAGTCTGAGTGAATTATGAGATGCCAGCAGACAAAACAACTTATGCATAATTGAAATTCCAGAAGGAGAAGAAAGGGAGAAAGGGGTATAAAGCTTATATAAAGAAATACCTGAGAACTTCCAAAATCTGTGGTGACATTTGGATATTCAAATGTTCATGAAGCTGTTAGGTCCCCAAAGAAACTCAACTTAAAATATATGCTCAAAGACACATTGTAGTAAAACTGCCTAAAATCAGAGGCATAAAAGGATGTTTTAAAAGCAGCAAGAGAAAAAAAAAGAAAATACAAAACTCCTCACATACAAGGGACCTCCCCCAACACATAAGGCTATCAGAGGATTTCTCAGCAGGGGAGACTGGGATGGTGTATTCAAAATACTGAAAGAAGAAAGCTGTCAACCAAGGATACTATATTTGGCAGAGCTGTCCTTCAGAAATGAAGGACAGATAAAGACTTACCAAGAAAAACAAAAGCTGCTTTGTACACTTTAAATGACTGGAATGGTAAATTTTATGCCATGCACGTTTTAACAATGATAAAAAATAAAAATAATTGCTGATAGCTATAAGGAGTATAGGCACCTACTGATCCAGACAATCTCAAGAAAAAAATGGAAGCTCCAGTAGGCTAGAATTCAGCAAGTGTTATAAGCCCAAGTGTTTTCATGGGAAAACTAGCAAAATAAGAAAGTAGGACAGATGTCATGCAATAGAGAATGGTAGAAAACAAAAAGTTATCATATAGAGGACAGTAATGTTTTTTTGTTTTTTTTTTTTGCCAAACTCTAGAGAAGAAACCACACAAGAAAGTTTTCACAAATTTTACTCTAAAAAGCTCTGCTATATTTTGTCATGAACGCATATTGTATTCAGTTAGATGTGCTTTCTCATTAATTGATATTGTCATATGATCTTTCTTTAGCCTGTGGATTTGCTCTAGTACATTGATTGATTTTCAAATGTTGAACAAGCCTTGAATACCTGGAATAAATCCTACTTGGTCATGGTGTATAATTCCTTTTATGCATCATTGCAACCAATTTCCAAATATTTTGTTTATAATTTTTGCATCTCAGTTTGTGAGAGATATTGGTCTATATTTTGCTTTTTTTTTTTTTTTTTGTGGTACACGGGCCTCTCACTGTTGTGGCCTCTCCCATTGCGGAGCACAGGTTCCAGACGTGCAGGCTCAGCGGCCATGGCTCATGAGCCCAGCTGTTCCGCGGCATGTGGATGTTCCTGGACCAGGGCATGAGCCTGTGTCCCCTGCATCAGCAGGCGGACTCTCAACCACTGCGTCACCAGGGAAGCCCTGTATTTGTCTTGTTTTCATATCAAGGTGATATTAGCCTCATAAAATGAGTTGGGAAATATTCCTCTTTTTTTTCTATTTTCTTCAAGTAATTGTATAAATTTAGTGTGTATTATTCCTGAAATACTTGATCGAATTCTCCAATAAAATCATTTGGGCCTAAACATTTCTTTTGGGGCAGATATTTTATCTATGAGTTCAATTTTTTCAATAGTTTTAGGATGATTCAGATTCTTTCATCATGATGAGTTTGGCAGTTTGTATTTTTAAGGAATTGGTTCATTTCTTCTATGTTGTTACATTTATGAATAAAATGTTGTTTGTAGTAAATATTTAATATTTATTTAATGGTTGTAGGATCCTCAGTGATAGTTCCTGTTACATTCCAGTGACTTTTCCCTCTCTCTTTTAATCTTACCAGTCTTTCTAGTGGTTGATCAATTTTATTGATTATTTAAAATACTGGCTTTTGTTTAATTGATTTTGGTTTTGTTACTTTCCTGTTATCAGTTTCATTAATTTCTGCTCTTATATTATTGTTTCCTTCTTTATTCTTGATTTTGTTTACATTTCTCTTCTTTTTCTAGTTTCTCTAATTATATAGAGGTAGATAACTGACTTGAGATTTTTCCACTCCTTTTAGTATAAGCAATTGGTACTATGAATTTTCCTCTTACCATAGTTTTGATACATTTCATTTTCTTTCATTTGTATGTATTTAAAATTTTTTGAGACATACTCTTGATGTGTGGATTATTTCAAAATAAATTGCTTAGTTTCCAAGTGTTTGGAGATTTTACTGGTGTCTTTCTGTTACTGACTTGTTGTTTGATTCCATCATGGTAAGATAACACACACTGTATAATTTCAATTCTTTACAGTTTTTGAGATTTGTTTTATGGCTTAAGGTATGCTTGATCTTGTTGAATGTTCCATGGGTACACATATAAAAAATGTGTATTCTGCTGATTTTGTGTGGAATGGTCTATAAATGTTGACCCTTTTGTTTGATTACATCATTTAATTCTTCTATGTTATTGATTACTTTCTGTCTGGTAGTTCTATCAGTTGCAGTGAGTGGAGTGTTGAAGTCCTCAAATGTAATTAGATCTATTTACCTCTCCTTTCAGTGTTATCAGTTTTGTTTCACGTATCTCAAGACACTTTTGTGTGTACACAATTAAGATCATTATGTATTCCTGGTTGGATAATCATTTTATAATTATGTATTATCTCCCTTTGCCTCTAGTAATTTTCTTTGCTCTGGAATCTGCTTTGTCTGACATTTATAGAGCCACTTTAGTTTTTGTTAATGTTTGCATGTCTTTTTCCATTCTTTGACTCAGAATTTTCCTACAGCACACTTGAAGTGAGTTTCTTCAATCATTCATGGTATAGATTCACAAGATTTTAGGAATATATGAGGACACCCTCAAATTAACAAAGATCATCTACAAAAAAAAACACTTTAGCTGACATCATAATTAGTGGTGAAGGTCTGAACACATTTCCTAAGATTTGGAGCAGGTTAATTATATCTCCTTTTACAACTATTTTTAGTATATTAGGGGAAGGCATAGCAACAACAGGAGAGCAAGAAAAAATAAAAGGCACACAGATTTTATTTTATTTAACATATTTATTGGAGTATAATTGTTTTACAATGGTGTGTTAGTTTCTGCTTTATAACAAAGTGAATCAGCTATACATGTACATATATCCCCATATCTCTTCCCTCTTGCATCTCCCTCCCTCCCACTCTCCCTATCCCACCCCTCTAGGTGATCACGAAGCACCAAGTTGATCTCCTTGAAAAGGCACATAGATTTTAGATAACATGATTGCCTACATAAAAAATTTCTGAAATCTACAAATAAATTTCCTATGATTAAGAAGTAAGTTTATTAAGGTCAGAGGACACAAGATCAATAGAAAAATCAATTATACTTCTATATACTAGTGATGATCATGTAGAAATTGAAATTAAAACCATGATATCATTTATAATTATTCCAAGATAGCCACAGAGATAAAGAAATACTTAGGTACACAATTAACAAAACATGTACAGGGTTTATACATTAAAAATTACAGATTCTGTTGAAAGAAATTTAAAATAAAGACCTCAATAAGTAAAGAGACAAACCAGGCATATAATTAGAAGACTAAAAATAGTGAAGATGTCAAGTCACCACAAAGTAATCTACAGGTTTAGTGTAATTCCTATCAAAATATCAGCATTTATTTTCTGGTAGACATGCAGAAGACAATCATATAAAAATTAAGTGGAAAAACACAGAACTAAGAACAGCTAAAACAATCTTTTGCCAAAAAGTAAGGTGGGAGGAATTATTATATCATAATATATAATCAAGTAAATATTAAACCTTACTATATAATGACAGTGATCAAGAGTGTGGCAGAGCAGAGGAATAAATACATTAATCAATGGAATAATAGAGATCCCAGATATTGAGTCACATAAATATGCCCAACTGATTTTTTTCCAGTTTTATTGGTACATATTTGACATACACCATTGTAGAAGTTTAAGATATACAGTACAGCGTAATGTTTTGACTTACATATATTGGTAAATAATTACTGTTATAAGTTTAGTTATCATCAATCCTTTCACATAGTTACAAGAAAAAAAGAAAGTAAACAAAAAGAAGGAAAACCATATTTTTCCTTATAAGGAGAACTCTTAGGATTTACTCTTAACCATTTTTATATATATCATACAACACTGTTAGCTATAGTCACCATGCTGTGCATTACATCCCTAGTACTTATGTATCTTGTAACTGGAAAATTGTAACTTTTGTCTACTTTTCTCCTATTCCCCACTCCCCCATCTCTGGTAACCACAAATTTAATCACTTTTTCTATTAGTCTGTTTGTTCATTTGCTTTTAGTTTCCTCATGTAATTGAGATCATACAGTATTTGTCTTTCTCTGTCTGACTTTTTTCACTTATCATAATGCCCTCAAGGTCCATCTATGTTGTCACAAATGGTGGGATTTCCTCATTAGAAATGGCTGAATAATGTTTCTTCATATATATATATACCACAGCTTCTTTATCCATTCACTTGTCAGTGAACTCCTAGGTTGTTTCCATGTCTTGGCTATTGTAAATAATGCTGCTATGAACATGGGGGTGTCAGTAGTTTTTTGAGTTAGTGTTTTTATTTCATTTTGAATATATCTCAGAAGTGTTATTGCTGGATTATATGGCATTTCTATTTTAAATTTTTTAATGAACATCTATACTATTTTTCGTAGTGACTGTACCAGTTTACAAACTCAGCAACGGTGTAGAAGTGTTCTCTTTTTTTAACATCAATGCCAGCATTTGTTATCTATTGTCTTTTTGATAGGGGTCATTCTGACAGTGTGAGGTGATATCTCATTGTGATTTTGTTATTAATTTTCCTAATGATTAGTTATGTTGAGCATCTTTCCATGTATCTATTATCTGTTCATATACATTCTTGGAAGAAAGGTCTTTTCAGGGCTTTTGCCTATTTTTAATTGATTTTTTTTTTTTTGCTGTTGAGTTATATGAGTTCTTTATACATTTTAGATATCAATCCCTATAAAATATATTGTTTTCAAACATTATTTCCCATTCTTTCAATTGTTTTTTCACTTTGTTGATTGTTTCTTTTGCTTCTGCAGAAGTTTTTAGTTTTATGTCATCCCACTTGTTTATTTTTGATTTTGATACTTAGGCTTTAGGTGTCATATCCAAAAAAATCATTGTCAAGATTTATGTCAAGATTTTTGCTTATGTTTCCTTCAAGTAGTTTCCTATTTTTAGGTCTTACATTTAAGTCTTTAATCCATTTTGAGTTAATTTTTTGAGTGATGTAAGGTAAGCATCTTGTTTCATTTTTTAACATGTGAATATCCAATTGTCCTAGACCATTTATTGAAGGGACAGTCTTTTCTCCATTAAGTGTTCTTGGCTCCCTTGTCAAATATTAGTTTACTGTATATGCTTGGGCTTATTTCTGGCCTCTCAGTTCTGTTCCATTGGTCTTTCTGTTTGTTTTTATGCCATAATTATACTATTTTGATTATGTTGGCTTTATAGTATAGCTTGAAATTAGGAAGTGTGATACCTCACACTTTGTTCTTCCTCAGGACTGCATTGGCTAGTCAAGGTCTTTTGTAATTCCTTGTAAATTGTAAGATTTTTTTTCTACTTCTGTAAAAATTGCCATTGGAATCTTGACTGGAATTGCACTGAATCTATAAATGCCTTTTTGTAGTACGGCTATCTTAACAATATTAATTCTAATCCAGAAACACAGGATAACTTTCCATTTACTTGTGTCTTCTTCAGTTTCTTTCACCAATGACTTTCAGTGTTCATAGTAGAGATCTTTTACTACCTTGATTAAATTTATTCATAATTATTTTTATTGTTTTTAATGCTACTGTCAATGGGATTTTAAAAAATTTGGATAGTTTATTGTTTGTATGTGAAAACACAAATGATTTTGTATGTTGATTTTGTATTCTGTAACTTTACTGAATTTGTTGATTAAATCTCACAGTTCCTTGATGTAGTATTTAGGATTCTACATATAGTCATGTTATCTGCAAACAAAGAAAATTTTACTTCTTTTTTCCCAATTCTGAGGTATTTTATTTCTTTTTATTGCCTGACTTCTCTGGCAAGGATTTCTGCTACTATGTTGAATAGCAGTAGTGAAAGTAGACACCCTTGTCTTGTTAATGATCTAAGAGGAAAATCTTTCAAAATTTCACCAAGTATATTAACAGTTGATTTATTATGTATGGCCTTCATTGTGTTGAGATACATTTCTTCTATATCTAATTTGTTTAGATTTTTATCACAAAGAGATGTTTAAATTTCGTCAAATGCTTTTTCTGTATCAACTGAGATGATCTTATGATTTTTTTCATCCTATTAAATTGACACCGCATCACAATGATTGATGTGCATGTATCGAACCATGCTTGCATCCCACTTGATCTCACTTGATCATGGTGAATGATTCTCTTAAGGTGCTGCTGAATTTAGTTTGCTAGTATTTTATTGAGAATTTTTGCATCTACATTTATCAGGGATATTGGTGTGTAGATTTGTTTTCTGGTAGTGTCCTTTAAGGTTCCCTCATCTTTGATTTTTTGGAAGAGTTTGAGAAGAATTGGCATCAACTCTAAACATTTGGTAAAATTTACCAGTGAAGACTTCTGGTTCTGTGCTTTCTCTGAGAAAATTTTGATTACTAATTCAATCTCGTTATTAGAAATTGTTATATTCTGACTTTCTATTTCTTTCTGATTTAGTCTTGGTTGTTTATATGTCTCTAAGAATTTTTTTTTATTTACTCTAGGTGTGCATTTTGTTGGCATACAGTTGTTCATAGTAACCTCTTATGATTCTTTGTATTTTTGTGGTATCAGTTGTAATGTCTCCTGTTAATTTCTAATTTTGATTTGGAACTTTTCCTTTTATCCCTTGGTTCATCTAAATAAATGTTTGTAAATATTGTTTGTCTTTCAAAGAATCAATTCTAAGCTTCATTTATCTTTTTTTATTGTTTTCAATTCTCTATTTCATTTATTTCTGCTTTAACCTTTATTTTTTCCTTCCTTCTGATAACTTTGGGATCATGTTGTTCTCCTTATTTTAATTCCTTAAGGTGTAGCATTAGGCTGTTTATTTGGGATTTTTCATTCTCTCATGTAGGCATTTATTCAATTAACTTCCCTCTTAGAATGGCTTTTGATTAATCCCATAAGTTTTGGTATGTTTTGTTTCCTTTTTTGTTAGTCTCAAATACTTTTTAAATTTCCCTTTTAATTTATTTTTAAAATTTATTTCATTGAAGTATAGTTAATTTACGATGTGTTAATTTCTGCTGTACAGCAAAGTGATTCATATATATATATATATATATATATATATATACATATATATATATTATTTTCTTGTCAATATTCTTTTCCATTATGTTTTTCACAGGATATTGAATATAGTTCCCTGTGCTACACAGTAGGACCTTGTTGTTTATCCATTTTACATATAATAGTTGTATCTGTTAATCCCAAACTCCCAATCCATCCCTCTCCCACCTCCTTTCCCCTTGGCAACCACAGTTTGATCTCTATGTCTGTGAGTCTGTTTCTGTTTTGTATTATCTCACTTATATGTGGAATCTAAAGTATGACACAAATGAACTTATCGCTTTTAATTTCTTATTTGATCTATTGGTTGTATAGGAGAGTGCAATTTAATTTTTATATATTCATGAATTTTCCAGTTTTCTTCTTGCTTTGATTTCTTGTTTCATGCCTTTGTGGTCAGAGAATATCCTTGGTATAATTTCAATCTTCCTGAATTTGCTAACACTTCTTACGTGGCCTAATGTATGGTCTGCACTAGAAAAATATCCATATTCACTTGAGAAGAATGGGTATTCTGCTGTTGTAAGATACAATTTTCTGTATATGTCTGTTAGGTATATTTGGTCTATAGATTTGTTCAAATCTAATCTTAGTTTATTGATTCCCTATCTGGATAATCTAATCATTGTTTTGACTGGGAGTATTTAAGTCCCCAATTACTATTGTATTGCTATTTGTTTCTCCTTTTGGCTGTGTTCAGATTTTCTTTATATCTTTAGTTTTTCCTATGTTGGGCACATAAATATTTACAATTCTTATGTCTTCTTGATGGATTGACCCCTTTTTCATTATATAATGACTTTGTCTCTTTTTGACACTTTTAGTTTAAAGCCTACTTTTTCTGATAAAACCAACCAACCTCTGCTTCTTTGAGGTTACTATTGATATTTGCTTGAAATATCTTTTTCCATCTCTTCACTGTCAGTCTATGTGTCATTAAGGCTAAATTGAGAGTCTCGTAGGCAGCATATTGTTGGATCTTTTTTTTTTTATCAATCCAGCCATTCTTTATCTTCTGATTGCAGAATTTAACATTTTTATGTTTAAAATAATTATTAATATGTATAGACTTACTATTACCATTTTGTTAATTGTTTCCTGGTTATTTTGTAAATCCATTCTTTCTTGTTCCTTAACATGTTTTTTCTGTGTTTTGTGATATTAGTATTCATTGCCTTTTTATCAATTTTGTTTGTGTGGTTACAACAGGTTTTTACCTTGTGATTACCATGAGATTTACATAAAACGTCTTAAACTTATAACACTCTATTTTAGACTAATAACAATTTAATTCAATATAATCCCCAAGACTTACACTTTTTCTACTCATTTCCCTCATGTTTTAGGTTATTGATTTATAATTTACATATTGTGTGACTAATGACAGATTATTGTAGTTATGGTTATTTTTACTATTTTTTTTTTTACTCTTAAACTAGAGTTTTAAGTGAATTATACATTGCTATTACCATATTACAGAATCTTTGACTTTGACTATATATTTACCATTACCAGTGAGTTTTACACTGCATTTTAAAGATTTTATAATGTTATTTAGCATTTTTTTCACACAAAGAACTTGCTTTAGCATTTTTTCTTTTTTAAGGCAGACCTACTGGTGATGGATTCCCTCAACTTTTGTTTGTTCAGAAAAGTCTCTAGCCCTTTTTTATTTCCTAAGTCAATTTCACCAGGTAGAGTATTCTTGGATGACACATTATATTCTTTTAATAATTTGGGTATGTCAGTCCATTCATTTTTAGCCTGAAAAAATTCTGTTGAGAAGTCCATCTATAGTTTTGTTGGGGTTTTCTTGTATGTGACCTCTCTTTTTCTTTTCTCTTTTCTCTTTTTTTTTTGTTTTGTTTTGTTTTGTTCCTTTGAAAATTGTCTTTGACTTTTGACAATTTAATTAAAATGTGTCTTGATGTAGCCCTCTCTGTGTTCAATCTATCTGGAGTTCTTTGGACCTCTTGGATCCAAATGTCAATTTCTCATCCCAGTTTATGGAAGTTTCCAGCCTTTATTGCTTTAAATATATTTTTTTGTCTTTATCTCTCTTTTTTTAAATTCTTTAGGTTCAGTTATTAGAGTTTTGTTACTCTCCGTTTGTGATATCATCTATACTTGGATTTTCATGATTCTTTATCCCTTACATTAGTATCTGCATTTGAGTATGTGGTCTCTTCTTCCAGAATTTGTAGGTTTGCTTTGAAAGAGAGTTTTTCACCAGTCAACTCAGTTTGGGTTTCTGGATGTGTTTGCTGGTTGCCTTTGGCCAGGTGGAGCTTCCTATTAGGTTCTATTTTGGGGCTAGGCAACTGTTTAAAATTTGAGGTGGGAGGTGGGGATGTTATGCCTCTGGATGAGAATACCTTGCTAGGACTGCTGGCTTGGTTCCCTGCACAAGTGAGGCTGAGGAATGGTCTTTGTGGTTTTGTAGATTCTCTGCTCAGGCTTACTACTCACTTGGGACTGGGTACTATATTCAGCAAAGCTAGCACTACATATTAGCTTCTCTATACTCATAGGCAACAAAATGAGATGCAGTGCCTGTACAACTTCTGTTTAGGGGCCCAAATCAGGAAAGAGTGTACACTGAATTTCTTTGTCAGGTGAGGCCACTGATTTTGCTTTACAAACAGGGAAATACACCAGCTGTATTCTCTATTCAATTGTCACTATAAAAAAAGCAGTTTGATGGGCTATGCAGCTTCCTGTGTGCTCTACTAAGTTTCCCTGCTCTACTATATTTCTACTTTGTTTTCCTTTCTGGGCATAGTTGTAGAAGCAGCTCCAAGTACACTAACACCTATTGTTTTCGGCCTTGACTCAAGACAACTCATGCCCCAAGTTCCTGGGTCACACAGGGCCATTGGCTTTGCTCTGAGAGCAATCATCTCTGTGCTCCCACCTCGTGGCTCAAGAGTTCCGGGATTATGCAATTTCCAGGTGTTCTCACTAGCTCTTCCTCACAGATGGATCTGCGGTCCATGCTCCACAGCGGGTAAGGCTATGACTCAGGCTTCTGCCTGGTGAGGACTGGGAGAGCTCACTTCAAGAAACTTCCACATTATTCCAAACAGGTTTTTCTGCGGGTGACAGGCCGGGAGCTGTGATCTGAAGTGAGTAAAACTATGACTCAGATTTTCTGCTTAGTTGTGGGCATACCAGGATCCAAGGCTAGCAAAAGTCTGTACTTGGGGACCTGAGTTAGGTAGACTGGCATCCCACTGAGTTCCTTGTTCAGACTGCATCTCTGACTTGGTTCTGCAGTTAAGCAAAGCCACTGGTTGGGAGTAATACTTGGACTCTGCAGGTAGGAACTTAGTCTGCCAAGATCCATGTGCTTGTTGTTGGAATACCCTTCCCCCTTCTCCATCACAATCAGATTCACAGTGGTTGAGCCCCACAGATTTCCCTATAACCTCCATGGGGTATAACCACATTAGGGGTTTCCACTAAGTGACCTGAAATGCTGGAGTACTGGATGTCACCCCTGGGCTCTCTTTTCTTACTGGAGAAACAATAAGTTCAGGGGAGACTTCTCAGCATGGTGCTGTGCCAGCCTGGTGGAACGGAAATGCAGTCAGCATGGAGCCATTCCTCTTACTTTTCTAATGCAGTCTCTCTTGATCTCAGTGCTGTCTCATCCATAAATAGTTGTTAGTTTTTCTTCATGTGAGGAGAAACCTACCTCCTATGGTCAAGAACAACCGATGTCACCATCTTGGTGACATCACTCCTGAGACTTTCCCATTTTTAACTTTTCTCTGGAGACAGCAGATTCTACACTGGTCCTGCTGTGAGGCTCCTTAAGAATTGATGAGTGCCAAACTGCTTTCATTTACGTTTGCTGCAAGGCCTACCAGCAGTATTCCATATCCTGTTTATTTTCACTTAGAACCCATCCAAATGCCTGCCCAACTCATTTTTTTGTCAAAAGTGCAGGATGAATTCAATAGAGGAAAAATAAGCTTTTTAATAAATGGTACTGGAACAACCAGACATTTATAGGTTAAAAAAATGACCCTCAACCTAAATATCACACTTTATATGAATATTAACTCAAAATACATCTCAGGCTAAAATATAAAATGTAAAACTTTGAAATTTTTAAAATAAAACCTCAGAGAAAAATCTTCAGAATCTAAGCCTTGATAAAGTATTCTCATATGGAGTTATGGCCCATAAAATAAAAAAATAATAATAAATTGGAACTCATCAATATAAAAATTTTGCTCTTTGAAAGACACTGTTAAGAAAATGAACACAATAAGCTATAGTCTGGGAGGAAATATTTGAGAACCACATAGTCACCAAAGTACTAGGATGTAGAACATATAAAGGACTCTCAAAACTCAAATCTAGATGGCTATCAGGCACAGGAAAAGATGTTCAACATTGTTAATTATTAGAAGAATGCAAATCAAAATTAGAATGAGTTATCACCTTACATGAGTCAGAATGGCCATCACCAAAATGTCTACAAATAATAAATGTCAGAGAGGGTGTAGAGAAAAGGGAACCCTCCTACACTGGTCATGAGAATGTAAATTGGTAAAGCCACTATGGAGAACAGTATGGAACTTCCTTAAAAAACTAAAAATAGAGCTACCATATGATCCTGAAATCCCACTCCTGGGCATATATCTGGAAAAAACATAACTCCAAAAGATACATGCACCCCAATGATCATTGCAGCACTATTTACAATAGCTAAGAAATGGAAGCAACTTAAATGTCTATGGATAGTTGAATAGATAAAGAAGTTGTGGTATATATAGACAATGGAATATTACTCAGCCATAAAAAAGAACAAAAATATGCCATTTGCAGCAACATGGATGGACCTAGAGATTATCATACTAAGTGAAGTAAGTCAGACAGAGAAAGACAAATATCATATGATATCACTAATTTATTGTTACCAAAGGGGAAGTGTTGAGGGGTTGCATTAGGAATTTGGGGGTAACATGTACATACTACTATATATATCTAAATCACTTTTCTATAAACCTGAAACTAACACAACATTGTAAATAAGGTATACTTCAATAGAAAAAAATATATAATAATAATAATAAACCTCAGTAGTAAAAGGAAAGACAATCAATTAGGAAATAGTAAAAATCCATGAAAAGTCAATTCACTGAAAGGGATATAAAGATGTTAAACACAATTTTAAAAGCTCTATATCAATAACCAAGAAGAAAACACAAATTAAATCTACAATGACATATCACTACAAACCTTTAAATTTGATTGCATTTAAAAATATAGTTTCAAGATAAAATGCTGTCATGGGGGTTTCCTTGGTGGTGCAGTGGTTGACAGTCCTCCTGTCAATGCAGGGGACACGGGTTCATGCCCTGGTCCGGGAAGATCCCACATGCCGCAGAGCGGCTGGGCCCATGAGCCATGGCTGCTGAGCCTTCACATCTAGAGCCTCTGCTCCACAATGGGAGAGGTCACAACAGTGAGAGGCCCACGTACCGCAAAAAAAAAAAAAAAAAAAAAAAAAATTCTGTCATGAATGTGAAGACATTGGATCACTCATAGATTTCTACTGAGGATATAAAACTGTACATTTTACTTTGGAATGCACCACTTTGGAAAACAAGTGGAAACATTTCTATAAAACTAAGCATGGAATTCTCATATGATTAGCAACTGTACTCATGAACATTTATCCCAGAGAAATGAAAACATATGTCCACATAAAACCTCCACGTGAATATAAAAATGCAACAGATACAATAGTTTCCTCTGTATGAGTCATTACAACAGCATGTTAATCAGCAATGTTATAAAATGAAAAGTTTTAAAAAGGGATGACAGCCATATAAAACATATTGGTGAATTCTCTGAAACCTCTTTTGGAGAATACTATTATTTTTAATTATCATTTTATATTTCAGGTGTAAAACATTAAATATTTTGACATCTATATATGTACAAAGTGATGTCCCCAAGGACTAGTTACCATTCATAACCACACAAATGATCCCTTTTATCCATTTTGCCAACCTCCCACCCACCTTACCCTTTGGTAACCTCCTATCTCTTCTCTGTACCTATGAGTTTGTTTACCTTTTGCTTTGTTTGTTCATTTTTTGTTTTGTTTTGTTTTGTTTAGATTCCACCAATAGTGAAATCGTATGCTATTTAGGTATTTTCTTCTGACTTATTTCACTTCGCATATTGTGCTCAAGCTCCATCCCTGTTTTCTCAAGTAGGAAAAATTCATTATTTTATACCTGAATAATCTTCCATTGTATGTATAAAATGCATCATCTTTAACCATTTATCCATGGATGGACACTTAGGTTGTTTCCATATCTTGGATATTGCAAACAATGCTGTAATGAACACAGGGCTCAATATATCTTTTTTATTTAGTGATTTTGTATTCTTTGAATAAATACACAGAACTGGAGTGGCTGGATCATCATGACATTTTATTCTTAATTTTTGAGGAATCTCCATATTGTTTTCCATTGTAGATGGACCAATTTACAATCCTACCAACAATGTACAAAAGTTCTCTTTTCTCCACAGCTTCTCTGACACTTGCTACTTCTTATCATTTTGATAACAGTCATGTGAACAGGTTTGAGGTAATATCTCAATGTGGTTTTGATTTGCATTTTCCTGATAATGAGTGATGTTGAACATATTTAATGTGCTTGTTGGCAATCTGTATGCCTTCTTTGGAAAAATATCTTAGTTCTTTATATATTTTGCATATCAACACCTTATTGGGGCTTCCCTGGTGGCAGAGTGGTTAAGAATCTGCCTGCCAATGCAGGGGACATGTGTTCGTGCCCTGGTCTGGGAAGATCCCACATGCTGCAGAGCAACTAAGCCCATGTGCCATAATTACTGAGCCTGCACTCTAGAGCCTGCAAGCCACAACTACTGAGCCTGTGTGCTGCAACTACTGAAGCCCACGTTCCCAGAGCCCATGCTCCACAAGAGAAGCCACCACAATGAGAAGCCTGCACACTGCAATGAAGAGTAGCCCCCACTCACTGCAACTAGAGAAAGCCCACGTGCAGCAATGAAGAACCAACACAGACAAAAATTATTTAATTAAATAAATAGAAAAAAAATTTTAAAACCCACTTTATTGGATGTGTGATTTGAAAATATCTTCTCCCATTCAGTAGGGTCTTTTTTTTTATTGTATTGATGATGGTTTCCTTCACTGTCCAGTAGCCTTTTACTCTGATGTAGTGCCATTTTTGAATTTTTGCTTTTGTTGACTTGGCTTTGGAGTCAGATCCTCAAAAACTTCACTAAGAATGATGTCGATGGAGTTATGGTCTATGGAGTTTTGTTTGTTTGTTTATGTCTTTATTTATAATTTTATCTTTGTCAGTTTAACAGCAGTATAATCACAGCAAAAATATGGAAACCAGAAACATGAAAAAGAAATGACACACAATCCCACAATCTAACAGCGGTTATTATTTGGCAGAAATTAACTCCTATCTTTTTTCATATAATTGCATAAAATTTTGTAGATTGATTTGTTTTTCAAAACAGGTATATAATGCATGTGGTACAAATTTTGAAAACAAAGAAAATATTATATTAAAAAATAAATCAAGCCTCTCACCAATCACATCTTTAAGCCTCCAGTCTGCACCCCACCCCCAAACCACTACTACCAGTTTATTTTCTTCCACACATAGCTTACCCATTAACAAGGAAATATGTGCATATATAAATTTTCCACTGTCCTTTGCCAACACACTTTATTATTATTATTTACAATGTGGTAGCCTGCTGTGTATACTATTTTTACCGTTTTTTAATTTAACTTTAATATTACTTTGAGATAGTTCCACATATAATATCTTTTTTTCTCTTTTGTTTTATTTATGTATTTATGTATGTATTTATTTATTTATTTTTTTGCGGTACGCGGGCCTCTCACTGTTGTGGTCTCTCCCGTTGCAGAGCACAGGCTCTGGACATGCAGGCTCAGCGGCCATGGCTCACGGACCCAGCCGCTCCACGGCATGTGGGATCTTCCCGGACCGGGGCACGAACCTGTGTCCCCTGCATTGGCAGGCAGACTCTCAACCACTGCGCCACCAGGGAAGCCCTATGTATTTATTTATATATTGACTTTTATATTGGACTATATTTGATTTACAATATTGTGTTAATTTCAGGTCTATGGCAAAGTGATTCAGTTATATATAAACATACATCTATTCTTTTTCAGATTCATCTCCCATATAGGTTATTACAGAATAGTGAGTAGAGTTCCCTGTGCTATACAGTAGGTCCTTGTTGATTATCTGTTTTATATATAGTTGTGTGTATATGTTAATCCCAAAGACTTAGAAAACAAATTTATGGTTACCAAAGGGCAAAGTGGGTGTGGATAAATTAGGTGTTAGGGATTAACATATGCAACTTATGTTTTATTCTATGAACTTTATGGTTTCTGGACTTACACTTAAGTGTGTAATACATTTTGAATTTATTTTTTGGTATGGTTTAAGATAGAGATATAGGTTAATTCTTCTGCAAGTGGCTGTCCAGTTTTCCCATCACCATTTATTGAAGAGACTGCCTTTTCTCCATTGTATATTCCTTGCTCTTTTGACATAAATTAATTGTCCATACACATGTGAGTTTATTTCCTGGCTCTCAGTTCTGTTCCATTCATGTGTATGTCTGTTATTGTGCCAGTACTATACTGTTTTGTTTAGAGTAAGTTTGTAGTATAGTTTGAAATTATGTAGTGATATACATTCAGCTTTGTTTTTGTTTTTCAGAACATCATTTTGATTTGAAATGTTTTGTGGTTCCATACAAATTTTAGAATTATTTGTTCTAGTTCCTTGAAATAAACCATGGAATTTTGATAGGGATTACGTTGGATCTGTAGATGATTGTGGGTAATATGGGCATTTTAACAATATTAATTTTTAGAAAACTTGAGCACAGAATATCTTTCTATTCATTCATATTGTCCTCAACTTTTTTGATTGGTGTCTTATAGTTTTTGAAGGACAGATCTTTCATCTCCTTGGTTAAATTTATTCCTAAATAAGTATTTCATTGTTTTTGGTTCAATTGGAAATAGGATTGTTCTCTTAATTTTGCCTTCTGTTAGTTTGTTATTACTGTATAGAAACACAATATATTTCTGCATCTCGATTTTGTATATTGTAACTTTATGAAATTATTTGTTAGTGCTATCAGGTTTTTGGTGGAGTCTTTATGGTTTTCTCTATATAGTATCTTGTCATCTTCAAACAGTGACAGTTTTACTCCTTACTTTCTGATTTGGATGACTATTATTTATTTTTCTAGCCTAATTTCTGTGGCTATAGCTTTTCCAATGTTATGTTAAATAAAAGTGGTGTAAGTAAATATCTTTATCTTGTTCCTGATCTTAGAGGAAATGCCTCAGCTTTTCACTGAATGAGTATGATGTTAGCTCTGGGTTAGTCTATAATGGCCTTATGTTGAGGAATGTTTTCTCTATATCTGCTTTGAGGAGAGTTTTTTTTTAATATAAAATGAATGTTGAATTTTATCAAATTCTTTTTCTGTATCTATTAAAATGATCATAAGATTATTATTCTTCATTTTGTTAATGTGTTGTATCACATCCCTGTAATACATCCCACTTGGTCATGGTGTAGGATTCATTTAATGTATTGTTGAATTCAACTTGCTAATATTTTGTTTAAAATGTTTGCATGTATGTTTATCAAGAATATATGACTGTAATTTTTTTGTGTGTGGTACTTTTCTAGTTTTAGTTTCAGGATAATGCTGTCCCTATAAAATATGTTCAGGAGCATTCCCCTTTCTTCAAAAATTTTGAAGAGTTTGATAAGGATATATATTAAATCTTCTCTGAGTGTTTCATAGAATTCACCAGTTAAGCCATTTGGTCCTGTACTGTTGTTGTTGGAAGGTTTTTTATTAAGTATTTAATTTCCTTACTAGTCATTGGCCTATTCAGGTTTTCTATGCTTCATGATTTCAGTCTTGTATGTTTCTAGAAATGTGCCCATTTCTTTTAGGTTGTCTAATTTGTTGCATATAATTATTTGTAGCATTCTCTTGTAATCCATTGTATTTCTGTGGTATCAGTTGTAACTTCTCTTCTTTCATTTCTGATTTTACTTATTTTTGTTCTCTCTCTTTTTCTCTTGATTAGTCTAGCTAAAGACTTGTAATTTTTAGTATATATTCTCAAAGAACCAGCTCTTCATTTTATTCATTCCTTTCTATTTTCTTTTGAGTCTATTTCATTTATTTCCACACATTTATTTTTTTCTACTAACTTTGGGATTGCTTTTGTCTTCTTTTTCTACTTGCTTAAGTATAAAGTTATATTGGTTATTTGAGATGATTTTGTTTCTTAATGTAGGCATGTGATGATATGTCCATTCCTCTTAGAAATAGTACTGTATCCCACAGATTTTGGTACGTCATAATTTTGTTTTCATTTTCTCTAGATATTTTTTAATTTCTCCTTTGGTTTCTTCAATAACCCAGTGATTCTTTGGTAGCATGTTGTTTAACCTTAACGATTCTGTGTTATTAATAATTTTCTTTTTGTAACTGACCTCTAGTTTCATACTCTTGTGGTTGGAAGAGATGCTTGTTATAATCTTAATCTTCTTGAATTTACTGAGACTTGTGACCTAACATGAGATCTATCCTGGATAATGTTTTGTTTGCTCTTGAGAAGAATGTGTATTCTACTGCTTTCTGATGGAGTGTTCTGTATATATTTATTAAATCCATATGCTTTAATGTGTCATTTAAGGCTGCTGTTACCTTACTGATTTTCTGTCTGTACTTTCTGTCAATTATTGTAGGTGAGGTAGTTATAATCCCCTATTATTATTGTACTGCTGTGAATTTCTCCCTTTATATTTGTTTTATATATTTTGGTATATCTCTGTGGGGTGTGTATATATTTATATACATTGTATCTTCTTCCTGGATTCATCCTTTTATAATTACATATTGTCCTTTTTGTCTTTTCTTACAGTATTTTAGTCTATTTCTCTGATATCAGTATAGGTATACTGGCTTTCTTTTCATATTCATTTTTATGAAAATTCTTTTTTCATTCCTTCACATTTAATCTGTGTTTGTCCTTACTTCTAAAGTGAGTTTCTTTTCATCAGCATATAGATGAGTCTTCTTGTCTTATTCAATCAACCACTCTTCATTTTTTGATTGGCAAATTTAGTCCATTTACATTTAAGTTAATTATTAATAGGCATGTACTTGGTGCCATTTTATTAATTGTCTTTTGGTTGTTTTTGTAGTTCCTCTCTGTTCCTTTCATCTTCTATTGCTATCTTCTTTTGTGGTTGGCTGACTTTCTTAAAGTGTTATGTTTAGATTCCTTTCTCATCTTCTTTTGTGTGTTTAGTATATATATATATATTTTTTTTTCTTTTTGGTTACAGTGAGGTTCAAATATAATATCCTTTTTATATAGCAGCCTTTTTAAAATTTGATAGAAAGTTAATTTTGCACACATCCCGAAGCTTTATATTTACCCCCCATGTTTTGAATTTTGATAACATATTTTACATTATTTAATTTTATTTTACCTTAATGAATTATTACAATTTTAGTTCATTTCATTACTTTTGTCTTTTAACCTTCATACTTGTTTTGTAAGCAACTGATCCATTACCTTTACTATATATTTACCTTTTTTCACTAAAATTTTACTTTTGCATATTTTCTTATTATTAGTGCCTTCTTTTTCACCTTAATGAAATCCATTTAACATTTCTTGTACCTCTGGTTTACAGTTGATGAACTTATTTATCTTTTTCTTATCCACAAAAATCTTACTCTCTTCTTCAATTCTAAATGATAACCTGGCTAGGTAAAACATTCTTGGTTGGAATTTTGTTTCTTTTATTACTTTGAATATGTATGACTTTCCCTTCTTACCTGTAAAATTTCTCCTGAAAAGTGTGCTGATAATTTTATAGGGTTTCCCTTATAGGCAATAAGTTGTTTTATTCTTGCTCCTTTTAAGATACTTTATCCTTAACTTTTACTCGTTTAGTTATAATGTGTCTTGATTTGGTTACCCTTGAGTTTATCTTAATTGGAACTTGGATTCCTGAACTTGGATGATTGTTTTCTTCCCCAGATTAAGAAAGTTTTCAGTCATTATTTCTTCAAATAAATTTTTGGGGTCTTGCTTTCCCTCTTCTCCTCATGGGACCCCTATAATGGGAATGTTATGCCACTTGATATTGCCCTATACATTCCTTAAGGTAGCTTTACTTTTTAAAATTATTTTTACCTTTTGATGTTCTGTCTGGATGATATTTATTACTTTGTCTTCCAGCTCACTGATTTGTTCTTCTACTTCATCCAGGCTGCTGTTCAACCTTTTAAGTGTATTTGTCAGTTTGGTTATAACTTCTGTTTGGTGATTTCTTATATCTTCAATCTCTTCTCTGAAGTCTCATTGTGTTTATACATTCTTCTCCTGAATTTGGTTTGCATCTTTATGACTATTACTTCTAACTCTTTGTTAGTTAGACTGCTTTATTTGTTTAATTAAGGTCTTTTGGGTGGATTTGTGTTGTTCTTTTGTTTGGAACATACTCCTCTATCTCCTCATTTTGCCTGACTATATTTGTCTACATGTATTAGGCAAAGCAGCTGCCTCTTCCAGTAGTGAAATAGTTGTCTTGTGTAACAGATGATCCATGGGGCCCAGAATTGCAATTTCCCCTGACTGACTATCAGAGCCAGTTGCTCAAGGGGTATCCCTCATGTGTGCTGTGTGTGCCTACTGGCTGTAGCAGGGCCATGGCTACTGTGCAGAAAGGGTGGGACAGAGTGTGTCTGTCTGGCTCAATTGTGACATGGCTGCTGTGGTACTCTATGGGTGAGGCTCAGTGCATTTGCCTGGCTGGGTTGTGACACAGCTGCTGTGTGGAGAAAGCAGGATGCAGTGCACTCATCTGGCTCCTACATGAGGAGAGTAGGGACACTGAATGTTCTCCCAGCCTGTTTGAAGCATGACTTTTGTGCAGGGAGAGTGGGGCACAATGTGCTTACCCAGCTCAGTTGTGGTGGGGCTGCTGCATAAGGTGGGCAGGGGCACAGGGTACTCACCAGGCCAGGTTGCAACACAGAGTAAACAGAGCACACCATTGGTGCTAACAGGCTACAGGGAAGGCACCAAAAATGGTCCACACCAGGTCCACCACCAGCATGTTAGAATAATATTGCAAGCATTTCACCAGCCAGGTCTTTGTTCTCAAGAAAAAGTCCCAGTAGGTTCCTATCTCTCTAGAAGCTGCTTTAAGATCAGTAAGTGGGTCTCTATTACTTATGATCTAGGCAATTTTCATACTGCTGCTTTTCACTGGATATCAGGGCAAATGGGTCTTTGTGCAAGCCCTTTAAGAGCAAGGTCTCTATTATTTTACATCTCTGTTGTTCTCTTGGACTTAATCCCCATTGATTTTCAAAACAGATGTTTTAGGGGCTCACTGTTCTGCGTTTGGATCCAAGCATTGTGGTGCCTAATGTGGGGCTCAACTTGTTCACTTCTCAAGGGAAGCTCTTTAATTTGGGGATCCCTTCTGGTCATGGGATACTGCTCCTGAGATGGTGTACCAGGTGAGACCACATCTCTGCCTCTTCTACCCACCTTGATGCATGCCTTTTATCTTTTGTTCCAGAGGTGTTGATTATCTAGTTCTCAGGTTCTTTTCAGAGGAAAATTATTCTACATGTAGCTGTAATTTTTTGAGTCCATAGTAGGAGGTGAGTTCAGGATCTTCCTATGTCACCATCTTGACTCATCATTGGAGGATTTCTATTTTATTCAAGGTTGTATATTATTAGAAGGCAAAACTTTAACTTTAAAAGTCTTTTTAAATGTATTGCAACAGCTCCAGTAATAGTTATTGGTGAATGTGGTAAAAGTGAAAATTCATTTGCATTAAGTTATTAACTTGCCATTGAATACCAACTCTACATCAGATAATATGGTTGCAGAAATAAATAACAAGATCCTTGAGGTGTTTTTTTTTTTTTATGTCACAATGTCATATGGAATACAGCCTTGCAGGTAATTAAAACAATATTATATTTTAATAGAAATATGAAGAAAATGCCATGGGAGCCCTATCCGTGGAGGAATGTGTTTTGAGAGTTAGAGAAATCTTAACAGAAATAAAAAATAACCCTTAATAATTAATATAAATTCTCCAGATTAAAAAAAGGAGAAGGGCATCCTTGGTGGGAGGAATTGTATAGACATATGAAAGAATCATGAAACAAATGATGTTTGCTGTAGCATTTTACCAGAAGTAATATAGCACAGCTAGAGTGTACCAGCCAGAAAAACAAAACAAAACAAGACAAAAAAAAACACTAGTAGAAACAGAAAAACTAAACAGCGTCCATATCTTGGAAGGTCTTGTATCAGGGATAAATAATTTGGGTTTTCATCCCAGAAAAACTGGGGAGCCATCCAAGGATTGTGAGAAAATATCAAATAGGGAAATAAAAACAGTACAGTTTGGCCAGGGACTAGTCTGGATATTTGCAATGACAGTTCCATTCCCTGGAAAAGCTCTCAGTCTCAAGCAAAGTGGGACAGATGGTTGCCCATTATGTGGGTATCAGAATTGTATCTTAGATGAATAGATAAAGACTATGTGGCACATATATACAATGGAATATTACTCAGCCATAAAAATAAATGAAATTGAGTTATTTGTAGTGAGTTGGATGGAACTAGAGTCTGTCATACAGAGTGAAGTAAGTCAGAAAGAGAAAGACAAATACCATATGCTAACACATATATATGGAATCTAAGGAAAAAAATGTCATGAAGAACCTAGTGGTAAGATGGGAATAAAGACACAGACTTACTAGAGAATGGACTTGTGGATATGGGCAGGGGGAAGGGTAAGCTGGGACAAAGTGAGAGAGTGGCAGAGACATATATACACTACCAAATGTAAAATAGATAGCTAGTGGGAAGCAGCTGCATAGCACAGGGAGATCAGCTTGGTGCTTTGTGTCCACCTAGAGGGGTGGGATAGGGAGGCTGGGAGGGAGACACAAGAGGGAGAAGATATGTGGATATATGTATATGTATAGCTGATTCACTTTGTTATAAATCAGAAACTAACACACCATTGTAAAGCAATTATACTCCAATAAAGATGTAAAAAAAAAAAGAGAGAGAGAGAATTTTATTTTAGAAAGATAAGTCACTGTAGCCTAAAATGTAGCCAGAGTGTGGAGGAGTAAAGAAGAGGCTGGAGGCAGTATCTAATTGTGAGAGAATTTCAGTTTCAATGTAATTTTCTTCCTCAGTAAAATAATTTGGGTAAAATCCATTATTAGTAATTTTTAATGGTCCTCTGTCACATAAATTGGGGTACTGGGGCCTTAAAAATCAAATAATACAACTTTAGAAAAAGAAATCATATACTTAAAATCATGTCTAACATTGTTGGTAATTAATACTTTATTTCTTTTATTTCCACAGTCCTCTTAAAGAGCATATTAGCAGAAGGCTGACCTTTCCATGTCTAAAAGCTGAATAAAATATATTACTATGTATATTTGAGTAATCTCAAAATGAGGCATGTATCACAAATATGGAAAGGTACTTTTTTATAGATAGAGTGTGCTTACATGCAGAATTCATGCATAAAAAAAAAGTGTTTTGCCCTATTTGATTATTCTAACTTTCAGTTAAAATAATGTTTGTTTTAAAATCAAAAACAAAGTATGTGTAGAAAATGATAAAAATAAAATGCAATAAATTTTGAAATCAGAGAAAAAGTTGAGGCAGTTTAAGCTGTAATTGGGTATGTGGTGAAACTCTGAGCTCTAAATGACTGAACAGTTTAACATAGCTGTAAAGAAGAAAAAATCTTCAATAGCTTCATTCAAAGATACAGCTTACATAAGGTCTATGGAGAGCAAGGCATAGCAGCCACATTTTATAGCAAGACTTAAGTAGTCTCTATGATGCATATATATTGAAAGCCATAATATAATTAACGTCAATGGTAAAAAAAAAAAAAGTCACACGCTTTAAAGGAGTATAACATTAAAATAAAATTTACCCCATTATAGTCCCACACCCCCGAGGAAACTACTATAAGCTTCTAGAAATTCTACTTGCCTTATAGAAGGAATGGAATCATGGAATCTTATTATATATACTATTCTGCAAAAGAGAGTTTCTTTTCAGCATTCTAGGTAAAGTCTAGGCTGCATTTGGCATTTTGCCCTGTGTATTAAATTTCACAGACTGAATATTTAACAAGCTTAAAATATGAATAGACAGGGTCACCAGATCAGTTGTTTTTCAGAGGAAATTGCTGTTTTCCTTTTTCTCATCTTACTGCTTGATCGCTAAGCAGTTAAATAAACCAGATGTGTGATCAATTCACATTACTTTAAAAGGCAGAAACATTATTTTGGTTCCTTTTTTATCATTTTTTAGATACAGAGAAATAACCACAGTCACAGCATTCATTCATTAAATAAATATCTATTAAATATCTTCCATGTGCTGGGCAGTGTCCAAGATGCTGTAGAAAAATGTATAAAAATGATATTGATACTATAATATATGAATAATTATTATATTTATTATTATGGCCACAAAAAGTTGTTCAGCCTCCATTTCCATTTTAAGCAATGACATTTTATTTTGTGACATGGGAATTTACTTTAAATATATTTCTTATGAACCTACATTTCTTCAGAGAACTAATGTCTTTTTCATATTAATATCAACTAACTGCCAGTGGTTTTTAAGCATTATTTAATAAAGCACACTTTTTATTCAGATTTCCTTAGTTTTACATAATGACAAATTATAGTTTCACACTCCCATCCAAGATTCCACATTACATTTTATTTATGTGTCTCTTAGGCTCCTTTTTTCTATGAAGTTTTATCTTTAAATAATTTATTGAAGGAATATTCACATAAAATACAAATAATAATTTCAGAGTAAACAGTTCATTATCTTTTAATACATTTACAATCTTTTATAGCTACAACATTTATCTATTTCCAAAAAAATTTCCAACACTCCGAACTAAAATTCTTTACTCACAAAATAGTTTCTCCTCATTTTCCTCCTGCCTATCTGTACCACAAATTAAGCAAACAATCAATCTGCATTCTGACTCTATGGATTCGCCTATTCTAGACATTTCACATGAATAAAATCATATAATGTGACCTTGTATGTCAGGGTTTTTTGTTTTTTGTGGGGTTTTTTTGTTTTCTTTTTAATTAACACATGTTTTAGTGATTGATCTCAATTGCAGCATGTATCATTCCTTCATTTCACTTTGTGGTTGAATGATAATCCATTACAAATATTCATATATATATCACAAATTGGTTATTTCATTTATTCATTCAGTGGTTGATGAATATTTATACAGTTTCCCCATCTGGAATATTGAAAAGAATGTTGTATTTGTATGAGGTTTGAGTACTTATTTTTATCTTAACTTTTTAAAATTATGTTTGTTATTTTTTAAACATATTTATTGGCATATAATTACTTTACAATTTTGTGTTAGTTTCTGCTGTATAACAAAGTGAATCAACAATATGTATACATACATCCCCATATCCCCTTCTTCTTGCATCTCCCTCCCACCCTCTCTATCTTACCCCTCTATGGGGTCACAAAGCACCAACCTGATCTCCCTCTGCTATGCAGCTGCTTCCCACTTGCTATCTATTTTATATTTGGTAGTGTATATATGGAAATGCTACTCTCTCACTTTATCCCAGCTTAGTTTTCCCCATCCCTGTGCCCTCAAGTTCATTCTCTATGTCTGGGTCTTTATTCCTGTCCTGCCCCTAGGTTATTAAGAAATTTCTATTTTTTTCTATATTCCATATATATATGTTAGCATATGGCATTTGTTTTTCTCTTTCTGAATTACTTCACTCTGTATGACATACTCTAGGTCCATCCATCTCACTACAAATAACTCAATTTCATTTCTTTTTAGAACTGAGTAATATTCCACTGTATATATGTGCCACAACTTCTTTATCCATCTCTCTGTCAGTGGAGACTTACATTGCTTCCATGTCCTGGCTATTATAAAGAGCACTGCAATGAACATTGTGGTACATGACAAGTTTTGAATTATGGTTTTCTTAGGATATATGCCCAGTAGTGAGATTGCTGGGTCATATGGTAATTCTACTTTTAGTTTTTAAAGGAACTTACATATTGTCCTCCATTGTGGCTGTATCAATTTACATTCCTGCCAACTGTGCAAGAGGGTTCCCTTTTCTCCACACCTTCTCTGGAATTTATTGTTTGTAGAATTTTTGATGCTGGCCATTCTGACTGGTGTGAGGTGATACCTCACTGTAGTTTTAATTTGAATTTCTTTAACGATTAGTGATGTTGAGCATCCTTTAAAATATTTCTTGGCAATCTGTATATCTTTTTTTGGAGAAACATCTAATTAGTTCTTCAGCCCAGTTTTAGATTGGGTTGTTTGTTTGTTTTTGATATTGAGCAGCATGAGCTGTTTGTATATTTTGGAGATTAATCTTCTGTCAGTTGTTTCATATGATCATCTCAATAGATGCAGAAAAATCTTTCAAAAAATCTTTTCATCTTGTTTACAGTTCCCTTTGCTGTGCAACAGCTTTTAAGTTTCATTAGATCCCATTTTTAAATTTTTGTTTCTCTTTCCTTTCCTCTAGGAGGTGGGTGAAAAAGGATCATCCTGTGATTTATGTCATAGAGTGTCCTGCCTATGTTTTCTTCTAAGAGTTTTATAGTGTCTGGCCTTACATTTAGGTCTTTCATCCATTTTGAGTTTATTTATGTATACAGTGATAGGGAGTGTTCTAAATTCATGCTTTTACATATAGCTGTCCAGTTTTCCGAACACCACATATTGAAGAGGCTATCTTTCCTCCATTGTATATTCTTGCCACCTATGTAAAAGGTAAGGTGACTATATGTGCATGGGTTTATCTCTGGGCTTTCTATCGTGTTCCATTGATCTATATTTTTGTTCCAGTACCATACTGTTTTGATGATTGTAACTTTGTAGTATAGTCTCAAGTCAGGAAGACTGATTCCTCCAGCTCTGCTTTTCTTTCTCACAATTGCTTGGGATTTTCTGCATCCTTTGTGTTTCCATACAAATTGTGAATTTTTTTTGTTCCATTTCTGTGAAAAATTCCATTGGTAGTTTCATAGGGGTTGCATTGAATCTGTAGATTGCTTTGGGTAGTATAGTCATTTTCACAATATTGATTCTTCCAATCCAAGAACATGGTACATCTCTCCATCTGTTTGCATCATCTTTAATTTCTTTCATCAGTGTCTTATAGTTTTCTGCATATATTTCTTTTGTCTGCTTAGGTAGGTTTATTCCCAAGTATTTTACTCTTTGTCTTGCAACCGTCAATGGGAGTGTTTCCTTAATTTCTTTTTCATATATTCATTGGTAGTGTATAGGAATGCAAGAGATTTCCGTGCATTAATTTTCTACCCTGCTACTTTATTAGATTCATTGATTAGCTCTACTAGTTTTCTGGTAGTATCTTTAGGATTCTCTAGGTATAGTATCATGTCATCTGCAAACAGTTACAGCTTTACTTCTTCTCAAATTTGGATTCATTTATTTCTTTTACTTCTCTGAATGCTGTAGCTAAAAGTTCCAAAATATGTTGAATAATAGTGGTGAGAGTGGACAGCCTTGTCTTGTTACTGATCTTAGTGGAAATGGTTTCAGTTTTACACCATTGAGAATGATGTTGGCTGTGGGTTTTTCATATATGGCCTTTAATATGTTGAGGTAGGTTCCCTCTATGCCAGTTTTTTTGGGGGGGTTATCAAAAATGGGTGTTGAATTTTTTTGAAAGCTTTCTCTGCATCTATTGAGATGATCATATGATTTTTCTCTTTCAATTTGTTAATATAGCTTATCACATTGATTGATTTGCATATGCTGAAGAATCCTTGCATTCCTGGGGTAAACCCCACTTGACCATGGAGTATGATCTTTTTAATGTGCTGTTAGATTCTCTTTACTAGAATTTTGTTGAGGATTTTTCATCTATGTTCATCAGGGATATTGGCCTGTAGTTTTCTTTCTTTGTGACATCTTTGTCTGCTTTGGATATCAGGGTGATAGTGGCCTGATAGAATGAGTTTGGGAGTGTTCTTTCCTCTTCTATATTTTGGAAGAGTTTGAGAAAGATTGGTGTTAGCTCTTCTCTAAATGTTTGATAGAATTCGCCTGTGAAGCCATCTGATCCTGGGTTTTTGTTTGTTGGCAGATTTTTAATAACAGTCTCAATTTCAGTGTTTGTGATTGGTTTGTTTATATTTTCTATTTCTTCCTGGTTCAGTATCAGAAGGTTGTACTTTTCTAAGAATTTGTCCATTTCAACCAGGTTGTCCATTTTATTTACATATAGTAGCTTGTAGTAATCTCTCATAATTCTTTGTATTTCTGCAGTGTCAGTTCTTACTTGTTTTTCATTTCTATTTCTGTTGATTTGAGTTTTCTCCCTATTTTTTGTGGTGAGTCTGCCTAGTGGTTTATCAATTTTGTTTTTCTTCTCAAAGTACCAGCTTTTAGTTTTACTGATCTTTGCAATCTTTTCCTTCATTTCTTTTTCATTTATTTCTGATCTGATCTTTACGATTACTTTTCTTCTACTAACTTAGGGTTTTTTTCACTCGTCTTTCTCTAATTGTTTTAGTTGTAATGTTACGTTGTTTCAGATTTTTCTTGAGATAGGATTGTATAGCTAAGAACTTCCCTCTTAGAACTGATTTTGCTGCATCCCATAGGTTTTGGATTGTTGTGATTTCATTGTCATTGTTTCTAGGTATTTTTTGATTTCCTCTTTGATTTCTTCAGTGATCTCTTTGTTATTTAGAAGTGTATTGTTTAGCCTACATATATTTGTAGTTTCTACGGACTTTTTTCCTGAAATTGATATCTCGTCTCACAGTATTGTGGTCAGAAAGGATACTTGATAAGATTTCAGTTTTCTTAAATTTACCATGGATTCATTTAGGAGCCAAGATATGATCCATCCTAGAGAATGTTCCATGAGCTCTTGAGAAGAAAGTGTATTCTGCTGTTTTGGGATTGAATGTTCTATAAATATGAATTAAGTCCATCTTGTTTAATGTGTCATTTAAAGCTTGTGTTTCCTTATTTATTTTCATTTTGGATGATCTGGCCATTGGTGAAAGTGGGGTGTTAATGTCCACTGCTATAATTGTGTTACTGTCGATTTCCCGTTTTATGGCTGTTAGCATTTGCCTTATGTTATGAGGTGCTCCAATGTTGGGTGCGTAAATATTTACAATTGTTATAGCTTCTTCTTCGATTGATCCCTTTGCCATTATGCTGTGTCCTTTTTTGTCTCTTCTAATAGTTTTAATTTTAAAGTCTATTTTTCTGATATGAGAAGTGCTACTCCAGCTTTCTTTTCACTTCCATTTGCATGGAATATTTTTTCCATCCCCTCACTTTCAGTCTGTATGTGTCCCTAGTTCTGAAGTGGATCTCTTTTAAACAGTATATATAGAGATCTTGTTTCTGTATCCATTCATCCAGTTTATGTCTTTTGGTTGGAGCATTTACTCCATCAAGATTTAAGGTAATTATCAATATGTATGTTCCTATTACCATTTTCTTAATTGTTTTGGGTTTGTTTTTGCAGGTCTTTTCCTTCTCTTGTGTTACCTGCCTAGAGAAGCTCCTTTAGTGTTTGTTTTAAAGCTGGCTTGGCAGTGCTGAATTCTCTTAAGTTTTGCTTGTCTGTAAAGATTTTAATTTCTGCACCAAATCTGAATGAGATCCTTACTGGATAGAGTAATCTTTGTTGTATATTTTTCCTTTTCATCATTTTAATTATGTCCTGCCATTCCTTTCCAGCTTGCAGAGTTTCTTCTGAAAGATCAGCCTTTAACCTTATGGGGATTCCCTTGTATGTTATTTTTGGTTGTTCCCTTGCTGCTTTTAATATTTTTTCTTTTATTTAATTTTTGATAGTATTATTAATATGTGTCTTCTAGTGTTTCTCCTTGGATTTATCCTTTATGGGACTCTCTGTACTTCCTGGACTTGATTGACCTTTTCCTTTCCCATATTAGGGAAGTTTTCATCTATAATCTCTTCAAATATTTTCTCAGACCCCTTGTTTTCCTCTTCTTCTTCTTCTGGGACCCCTATAGTTCAAATGTTGGTATGTTTCATGTCGTCCCAGTGGTCTCTGAGACTGTCCTCAAATCTTTTCATTATTTTTCTTTTTTCTGCTCTGTGATAGTTATTTCCACTTTTTATCTTCCAGGTCAGTTATCTGTTCTTCTGACTCAGTTATTCTGCTATTGACTTCTTCTAGAGTATTTTTAGTGTCATTTATTGTGTGGTTCATCATTGTTTGTTTGCTCTTTAGTTCTTCTAGGTCCTGGCTAAACATTTCTTGTATTTTCTCTATTCTATATTCTTGATTTTTGATCATCTTTGCTCTCTATACTCTGAATCCCAGGTAGACTGCCTATTTTCTCTTCATTTGTTTGGTCTGGTGGGTTTTTACTTTGCTCCTTCATCTGCTGCATATTTATTTGTCTTCTCATATTGTTTAGATTACTGTGTTTGAGGTCTCCTTTGAACAGGCTGCAGGTTCATAGTTCCCATTATTTTTGTTGTCTTCCCCTGGTGGGTGAGGTTTGTTCTGTGTCTTTTATAGGCTTCATGGTGGAGGAGACTGGTGCCTGTGTTCTGGCCAGTGGGGCTGGATCTTGTTTTTCTAGTGGGCAGGGCCATATCCGGTGGTGTGTTTTGGGGTGTCTGTGAACTTATTATGATTTTAGGCAGCCTCTCTTCTAATCGGTGGTGTTATGTTCCTGTCTTGCTAGCTGTTTGACACGGGTCATCCAGCACTACAGCTTGCTGGTTGTTTTGTGGTTCTGGATGTTGATATTACATGGAGCCAGGAGATCTCTGGTGGTCCAGTGTCCTGAACTTGGCTCTCCCACCTCAGCGGCTCAGCCCTGACACCAGGCCAGAGCACCATCACCTTGTCAGCCCCAAGGTTCAGAAGAAAAGGTAGTAAAAAGAGAGAAAAAAATTAAAAAGTAATAAATTTTAAAAATTATTAAAATAAAAAAAATAATAATAAAAAGAAGTGAGCAACCAAGCCAATGAACAAATCCACCAATGATAACAAGCACTAAAGACTATAGTAAGAAACAAATCAGTTTCAGACAGCAAACCCCAAATTTACAGTTGCTCCCAAATTCCACCCCCTCAATTTTGGGGATGATTCTGTGTCTATTCAGGTATTCCTCATATGTAGGATACATCAAGTTGATTGTGAGGATTTAATCTTCTGCTCCTGAGGCTGCACGGATGTACTTCTCTTTCTTTTCTTTGTTCACACAAGTCCTGGGGTTCAGCTTTTGTTTTGGTTCCACTTTTGTGTGTAGGTCACCCTCAGGCATCTATTCTCCACCCAGACAGCAGGAGTCTAAAGCAGTGGCTGATTAGGGCTCTCTTGCTCACTCTGGCCAGTGTGAGGGAGGGGTCTGTTAGTTATAATTGGAATGCAGGGTGAGCCTGCGTTGGCAGAGGCCAGGGTGATGTTGCAACAGCCTGAGGCACACAATGTGCTCTCCTGATGAACTTGTCCCTGGATCGCAGGACGTTGCCTGTGGCATGCTGCACAGGCTCCCAGGGGGTTGTGGATAGTGGACCTGTGATTGCACACAGGATTCTTGGTGGCTGCAGCAGCAGTGTTAGCATTTCATATCCGTCTCTGTGGTCTGAGCTGATTGCCACGACTCACACTTCTCTCTGTAGTTCATTTAGGCAGTGCTCTGCCTTCTTTGGGCAGACAGGGAAGGAATCGCCTCTCTTTACACACCCCAAAACAATTGTCTCTTGCCTCTTAGGCAGGTCCAGACTTTTCCTGGACACCCGCCCAGCTAGCTGTGGCACACTAGCTCCCTTCAAGCTGTGTTCATGCAGCCAACCTCAGTCCTCTCCCTTGAATCTGTCCTCTGAAGCCCGACCCTCAGCTCCCAGCCCCCACCTGCCCTGGTGGGTGGGCAGACAAGCCTCTCAGGTTGGGAAGTGCTGGTTGTCACCAGTCCTCTGTGTTGGGATCTCTCCACTTTGCCCTCTGAATCCCTGTTTCTGCATTCTCCTCCCTGGTTCCAAAGCTTCCCCCCAGTCACTCCCAGTCTCTGTCAGTGAAGGGGCTTCTTAGTGTGTGGAAACTTTTCCTTCTTCACAGCTCCCTCACAGAGGTGCAGGATCCATCCTTATTCTATTTTCTGTTTTTCTTTTGCCCTACTCAGATACATGGGGATTTTCTTGCATTCTGGGAAGTCTGAGGTCTTCTGCCAGCATTCAGTAGCTGTTCTGTAGGAGTTGTTCCACATGTAGTTGTATTTTTGATGTATTTGTGGGGAGCAAGGTTATCTCCACATCTTACTTTTCTGCCATCTTGAATATCCCCCTTGAGTATCTATTTTTAATTCTTTGGGGTAAAACCCTAGGAGTGGAGTTTCTGAGTCATATAATGATTCTTAATTTTTGAGAGTCAACCAAACTCTTTCCCAAAGCTACCTAAGTATTTTACATTCCCATAAGCAATGTAATGTATAAGGGTTAAAATTCTCAGCATGTTTGTCAATACTTGTTTCTTCCACTTTATTATAACCACCTTAAGGTGTGTGAAGTGATATCCCATTGTGGTTCTGATTTACACATCACTAAAGATTAATGATGTTGAGCATCTTTTATGTGCTCGTGGTTCATTTGTACATCTTCTGTGAAGAAATGTCTATTCAAATCTTTCCTCATTTTTTTTTAAAAATAAGTTGTCTTGTCAGAATTCTTTAAATATTATTATACTAGATTCTTTATAGATTTGAAGACATGTGCTTATATTGTTTAGTTTGTCATTTTACTTTCTTGATAATGCCTTTTGATGTACAAACTTTTAAAATTTCAAATCCATTTTGTCTATTTGGCTCATGATTTTAGTGTCATATGTAAGCTTCCACTGCCAAATCGAGGGTCATGAATATTACACATATATTTTCTTCTCATAGTTCTATGTGTTCAGCTATTATGTTTAAGTCCATTTTTAGTTAATTTTTGTATATGGTATAATGTGGAGGTTCACTTTTATTCTTTTGTATGTGGATATACTGTTGCACCAGGACACTTTTTTAAAAGACTACTTTTTCCTAGTAAATGTTTTGGCAAAATAAAAATAAATGAAAATAAATTCACCATAAGCCTGACACAACCATAGAGGCTCACCAGCTGACTACACTCAACCATAGACTCCAAAGTTCTTATCTGAACATTAATCCCACAGATTCTAGTAGCAAGTCTGTTCACCATGGACACCAGGAGCAGGCCCCTCTCTCTTACAAATGCCACCAGCTGGCCCTTCCATAATCCCAGAACTGGCTAACTGGTAAAGATTTTGCCTTTCAGAAGTCAACCTGTAGAGATTAGAAGAGGTGACCATATCTTTAAAAGTGTAGACATCAGTACAAAGATATAAGAATAAAAAAAGATTTAGGAAAACATGATACAAAAAAAAAAAAAGGAAACCAATAAACCTCTAGTAACTGATGCTGAAAAATAGAAATCAATAAACTGTCTGACAAGGATTTCAAAATAATTATCTTTAATAAACACAGATAAAAGAGAACACACATGGGCAACTAAACAAAATCAGGTAAACAATACATCAATACATGAACAAACTGAGAGGATCAACAAAAAAAATAGAAACAGTAAAATAGAACCAAAGCAAAATCCTCGAGTTGAAGAAAGGCTAAACTGAAAATTTCAAAAATAACTCCAATAACAGATTTGATTAAATAGAAGATCGAATTAATAAGCTCAAAGACAGATCACTTGAATTATTCAGTCAGAAGAACAAATATATATAACACCTCTGGGACTTATGGGGTACCATCAAAAGAAACAATATATGCATTATGGGTGTAGCAGAAGGAAAAGAGAGTGATAGAAATTTTATTTAAAGAAATAATACATAAAACTTCCCAAATTTGGTCAAGAAAATGAACATCCAGATTCATGAAACCCCAAAGTCCCCAGATAGGTTGAGGTTTTAAAAATTTCCAACAACACACATTACAAGTAAATTGTCAAACCCAAAGAGAGAATTTTGAAAATAGCTACAGAAAAGTGATTTTTCACATATAAAGAGGCCTCCATATCACTATGTGCCTATTTCTCAGGAGGAACCTTGCAGACTAGAAGGGGGTGGAGTGATATATTCAAAGTACTGAATGAAAAAGAACTGCCAACCAAGAATATTATATCCATCAAAACTGTACTTCAAAAATGAAGGAGATATCAAGACTTTCAAAGATAAACAAAACCTGAGGGAAAACATCACCACTAGGCCTGCCTTACGAGAAGTGTTAAAGGGTATTCTTCAAGTTGAAATAAATAGACTGTAAGCAGAAACACAAATGGCATATAAAAAAATCTTACTAGTTAAAGAAAATATATAAATAAACACAGAACATTCAGTACTGGTGATACATAAATCAGTTTTAGCCTGATTTTAAAAGTTAAAGGACAAAATTTTTGAGAATAACTATAATGACAAATATTTCTTAATGGATACAAATATAAAAAGAAGTAAACACTAACCTCAATAACATAAAGTGTGTGTGTCAGGGGGAGCAAAAGTGTAGAGCTTTTATATATGATGAAAGTTTAATTTCCATCAGCTAAAAATAGACTATTATAACTATAAGAGGTTCAATGAAAGCCTCATGGTAACCATAAGTAGACACACAAAAGATAAAGAGAAAACAATCAGTGCCTATCACTAAAAAACGCATAAAACGACAAAGAAAGAGAGAAAAGGAAGAGAGGAACAAGAGAAATATAAAGCAAACAGGAAAAAAATGAACAAAATGGCAATAGTAACTCCTTGTCTATCATTGATGACATTACATGTAAATGGATGAAATTCACCAATTGAAAGAAAAAGTGGTTGAATGGATTTTAAAATGACCCAAATATAAGCTGTCTACAGAGATTCACATTAGAATTAAGAGCAAATAGATCCTGAAAATGAAGGGATAGATCAAGAAATTCTATGAACAATGCAAAAACTGAGCTGACATGGTTGTACTTCTATCAGACAAAATAGACTTTAAGTAAAAAACTCACAAGGGACAAAGAAGGTCATTACATGATGATAAAAGGATCAATTCTAGAGGAAGATACAATAATTACAAATAGATATGCTCCCAACATCAAAGCCCCTAAATATGTAGAGCAAACACTGAAAATTTGAAGGAAGAAATAAATATCAATGCAATAATAGTGGAAGACTTCTGTATTTTACATTCAGTAATGGATAGATCATCCAAATACAGAATCAATAAGGAAACAACAGACTTGAACAACACTATAGAGCAAATGGAATTAACAAGCATATACAGAACATTCTACCAGTCGGCAGTAGAACACATATTTTTTTCAAGAGATTATGAGTCATTCACTAAGCTAGATTACAGGCTAGCTAACAAAACAAGTCTTAACAAATTAATGAAAACAAATAATTCCAAGTATCTTTTCCAAACACAATGAAAAAAAAAACAAACTAAAAATCAATAACAAAATTGGGAAACTCATAAATACATTAAAATTAAACAACAAAATCTTAACCACTGGGTCAAAGAAGAAATAATAATTTAGAAAATATTTGAGAAAGTAAAATATAAAACTATAACACACAAAAACTTGTAGAATACAGCATAATGGGAAATTTTATAGTAATAAACACCTGCATTAAAATAAGAAAACTTTAAGATAGGCTAATTTTATTTTTTTCATTTTATTCAAGTATAATTGCTTTACAATGTTGTATTAGTTTCTACCTGACAACAAAGTGAATCACCTATATTTATACATATATCCCCATATCCATTCCCTCTTGACTCTCCCTCCCACCCTCCCTATCCCACCCCTCTAGGTCATCACAAAGCATTGAGCTGGTCTCCCCATGCTATGCAGAAGCTTCCCACTAATCACCTATTTCTCATTTGGTAGTGTATATATGTTAATGCTCTTCTCTCACTTCAAATACGGTATGCTAAATGCATATACATGGAATCTAAAAAAGAGGTACTGATGAACCTAGTGGCAGGGCAGGAATAAAGATGCAGTTGTAGAGAACACACTTGAGGACAACCTAAATTTACACCTCAAGGAACTAGAAAAAAAAAAAAACAAAGCCCAAGGTTTGTAGAAGGAAGGAAAATATATAAATCAGAAAATAGAATATGAGTAGAAAAAATTGAATGTAGATGCTTTTTTGAAATCAAAATTAACGAATTATTAGATAGACTAAGAAAGAAAAGTGGTATGACTAATAAAAATTATAGAAAAGACATTACAACAGATGCCACAGAATTTTTAAAAATTTATGAGATTATAAACAATTATATGCCAAAAAATTGGCCAATTTCAAAGACATAGATAAATTCCAAGAAATATAAAACCTCTTGAGACTGAATGAAGAAGAAATAGGAATCACTTAACACATGAAAAGAGAGAGAGATACTAAATGAGTAATGAAAAACCTCCCTAAAAGAACCAGGACCAGGACCAGATGACCGCACAAATTCCATCAAACTTTCAGAAAAGAATTAATATCAATTTTGTTTAAACTCATGTAAAAGACAGAAGAAGAAACACTTCTAAACTCATCTGAGGCATTGCTCTGACATCAAAGTCAGACAAAGAAATTACATAAAAGAAAATTACAGGCCAATATCCCTGATGAATATGAATGCAAAAATCCTTACAAATATTAGGAAACAGAATTCAGAACCACATTAAAATGATGATACACCATAAATAAATGGGACTGATCCTTGGCTAAGCAAGTAGGCTTCAACATAGGAAAATCAATCAATGAGACACACCACATTAACAGAATAAATAACAAAAATCTCATGATCAATTTAATAGACAGAAAAAGCATTGACCAAGTTCAACACAATTTCATGGTAAAAAAAACTATCAATAAATTAAGTATAGAATAAAGTGGCATCAACACTATAAAGGCTGTATATGAAAAGCCCACAGAAAACATCATGATCAACAGTGAAAAAGTAAGCTTTTTATTTACTATTTTGAACAAGGCAAGGACGATGCCCATTCTCACCACTTCTATTCAACGTGGACTGGAAGTCCTAGCCACAGAAATTAGGCAAGTCACAGAAATAAAAGTCATCCACATTGGAAAGGAAGAAGTAAAATAATCTCTGTTTGCAGATGACATATCCTATTATGTAGAAAGCCCTATAGAATCAATAAAACAAACTTTTATAACTAATGAATTAATTCAGTAATTTTTCAGAATTAATAATTAGACCAGCAAATCAATAGATTGCTGAAACTCGATCATCTTGTATAAATATATTTTTATACATTTTGAACAACAATCCCCAATATACCCCTCATTCCATACTCTGCTAACCACAATTATATTGTCTAGTTCTAGATATTTGTCTATTTTTATGCCTCATATTTAATATCATTAATTATTTGTCTTTCTGTGAAGGACATTTCATTTAGCATAAAGTTCTTCAGGCTTATCCATGTTGCTGCAAATGATAGGAATTTCTTCCTTTTTTGGGCTGCATAATAATCCATTTTATGTATATACTACAATTTCATTATTCATTCACCCCTTGACAGATCTGCTGATCTTATTTCAAATCCTGCAACATTACATGATATGTCCATATCTTAGCTAATATGAATAGTGCTACAATGTACATTGGAGTGCAGATATCTATTTGAGAACCTGATTTCAATTTTTGATTTGCATTTCCCTGATGACTAGCAATATTGAGCATCTTTTTATATACATGTTGGCCTTTTGTGTGCCTTATTTGGATAAATGTGTGTTAAAGTCCTGTGTCCATTTTTAATCGGGTTATTGTGGGTTGTGCTTGTTTTTGTTTTGTTTTTAGTTATTGAGATGTAGGAATTACTTATATTTTTAAAATAATTATTTATCACATATATGGTTTATAATTATAATTTCCAATTCTATAGGTTGTCTTTTCTTTCAGTTGATTATTTATTTTTCTGTGCAGAATGTTTTTAATGTGATATAGTCCCACTTGTAAATGTTTGCTTCTGTTACCTGTGCTCTTGATGTCATAGACAAGAAATTTGGCAAGTCCAATATAAAGAAGTTTTCTCCTTTGTGTTCTTCTAGGATTTTTACAGCTTCAAGTATTACATTTAAATCTTTAATCTATGTAAAGTTAAATTTTATATATGGTGTAAGATAAATATCCAATTTCATTTTTTTGTTGTGGATTTTTGGTTTACATATTACCATTTATTGAAGAGACTATCCTTTCTTTCCCTGTTGTGAATTCTTGGCACCCTTGTTGAATTCAGTTGTTGATGGCTATCTTTCTTGGCTCTATATTCTGTCCCACTGGCCTATATGTCTATTTTTAGGCCAATACCATACTATTTTTTATTGAAGCTATATATTTTGAAATCAGGAAGTGTCATACATTCATCTCTTCTTTTTTCTTGCTCAACATTCTTTTGGTTATCCTGAATCTTTTATCTTTCATTAAAAAAATTAGGATTTTTATTTTTGTTTCTGTAACAAATTTCTTTAAACTTTGATAGAGATTGCAGTGAATGTGTAGATCCCTTTGGGTACTGTGGATATTTTTACATTATTAATTCTACCAATTATGAACACAAAATGTCTTTCCATTTATTTGTGTCTGGTTTCATTACCTTCATCAGTATTTTACTGGTTTTAGTTTATAAGTTTTTTATATTCTCTGTTAACTTTATTCCTAAATAGTTAATTCTTTTTGATGCCCAAATGAGAATATTTTTTAAATTTCCTTTTCAGATGTTTTATTGTTAGTGTATAGAAATGAAACTAGCTTTTGCATGTTCCTTTTAAATACTGCAAATACTGGGTTCGTTTGTTACTTCTAATAGATTTTTTGTAGATTTTTAAGAGTTTTTAACATATTAGAACATGTTACATATAACTAGATGTAACTTAACTTCTTCCTTTCTGATTTGGATGCATTTTATTTCTGTTTCTTGACTAATTGCTCTGGATAGGACTTCCATTACTAAGTTGAATAAAAATGGGTAGAGTGGACATCATGTTCTTGTTCCTAATCTTAGAGGAAAATCTTTCAAGTTTTCACTATTGGATATGATTTTAGCTGTAGGCTTGTCAAATATGGGCTTAATTTTGTTTAGGTTGATTTCTTCTATTCTGATTTGTTGAGTTTTAATCATAAAATGTGTTGAATTTTGTCAAATGCTTCTTCTATATCCATTGATACAACTATGTGATTTTTCTTATTTGTTATGCTAAAGTAGTGTTTCATATTGATTGATTTGCACAACTTGAACAAACGATGTATCCATGGAATAAATTGTATTTGATCATGGAATTTTTTTAAGTAATGATCTGTTTAATTCAGTTTGCTAGTATATGTTTTATGAGTTTTACATGCATGTTCATATGGGATATTCTTCAGTAGTTTTCCTTTCCTGTAATGGTCTGGCTTTGGAATCAGGGTAACACTGGTCTCATTCTATGAGGTAGAAAGAGTTTTCTGTTCTTTTTGGGTAAATACCAAGGAGTACAACTGCTGGATATTATGTAAGAGTATATTTAGTTTTATAAAATGTCACCAAACTGTCCTTCAAAATTGTTATACCATTCTGCATTTCCAACAGAAATGTATGAGAGTTCCTGCTGTTCCACATTCTTTCCAGCATTTTGTATCATCAATGTTCTCAATTAAGTCCATTCTAACAGGTGTGCAGTCATAGATCATGTTGCTTTAATTTCCATTTCCCTGATAACAAATGATGTGGATCATATTTTCATGTGTTTGTCATATGTATTTATTTGGTAAGGTGTCTGTAAAGGTCTTGGCCCATTTTTAATGGAATTTTTTTCTTATTGTTGAGTTTTAAGAGGGTTTTTTTTTTCTGTATTTTGGGTAACAGTCCTTTATCAGAATTGGTTTTGCAAATATTTTCTCCCAATATATGGATTATCTTCTCATTCTCCTGACATTGTTATTCAGAGTATAAGTGTTTTTTTTGTTGTTGTTATTTTTTGTTTGTTTTTGTTTAATGAAGTCTAGCTTATTAATTATTTCTTTTGTGGGTTGTCCCTTTGGTGTTTTATCTAAAAAGTCATCACCATAACCAGGACCATGTAGGTTTACTCCTGTTTTTATATTTATATCTGTGATGTATTTTTAGCTAATTTTTGTGCCAGGTGTAAAAATTTTGTCTAGATTAAATTTTTGTATATGTGTGTCCAGTTGTTCCAGCACTATTTGTTGAAGAGATTATCTTTGTCTCATTGTATTACCTTTCTCTTTTGTTAAATATCAGTGAAGTTGACTATATTTATGATGGTCTATTTCTGGACTCTATTCTGTCCCATTGATCTATTTGTTTATTCTTTAGCCATCATTATGCTGTCTTTAATACTTAGGATTTATAATAAATCTTGAAGTGGGATAGTTTCCATCCTCTAACTTTTTTCTTCTCTTTAAATATTGTGTTAAATATTCTGGGTCTTTTGCCTCTCCATATAAACTTTAGAGTTAATTTTTCAAAATCCATAAAATAACTTGCTGGGATTTTGATTGGGCTTTCACTAAATCTGTAGATCATTTTGGAAAGAACTGACATTTTGACAATATTGAGTCTTCCTCTTCACTAACATGGAATATCTCTCCAATTAGTTAATCTTTAATTTTATTCATTGGTGTTTTATATTTTTTCTCACATACAAACTTTGTATATTTTGTTAGATTTATACTGAAGTATTTCATTTTTTTTGGATGCTAATGTAAATGATATTTTGTTTTTAACTCCAAATTCTACTTTATTGTTGTTTGTATATAGTAAAGCACTTGACATTTTTATATTATCCTTGAATCCTACAAAGTTGTTATAATTGATTTTTAGTTCCAGAAGTTTGCTGTTGTTGTTGTTTATTTTAGATTTTCTGCATAAACTGTCATATCATCTGCAAACAAATACAGTTTTATGTTTTCTTCCCAATTTGTGTACTATTTATTTCCTTTTCTTGTCTTATTGCTTTAGGAAGTACTTCCAGTATGATGTTGAAAATGAGTGGTGAGGAAGGATATACTTGCCTTGTACTTAAATCTTTGAGGGAAATCTTAAAGTGTCTCATCTTTAACTATAGTGTTAACTGTATGGGTTTTAGATAGCTGTTATTGTGATGAGAAAGTTCCCCAATATAACTAGTTTACTGAGAATTTTTCTCATGAATGAATGCTAGACTCTGTCAAATGCTTTTCTGCATCTGTTGAGATGACCATAAGCTGTTTTTATTTATTTTTTTCTTTTTGTGGTACACGGGCCTCTCACTGTTGTGGCCTCTCCCATTGCAGAGCACAGGCTCCAGACGTGCAGGCTCAGTGGCCATGGCTTACAGACCCAGCTGCTCCATGGCATGTGGGATCTTCCCAGACTGTGTCACGAACCCGCATTCCCTGCATCGGCAGGCGGACTCTTAGCCACTGCTCCACCAGGGAAGCCCAGCTGTTTTTATTTTGGGTTTTCTTTTTTGTCTATTGATGTGATATATTATATTAATTGATCTTAAAATGTTGAACCAGCCTCACATACCTGAAGAAAATCTCAATTGGTCATATCATATAATTAATTTTATACTTTTTTTTTAAAAGGGAGATTGATTTCCTAGTATTTTTGAGGATATTTTTCACTTATGTTCATGAAATATATTGGACTGTAATTTCTATTTCTTTTAATGTCTTTACCTGATTTTTATATTAGAGAAATATTTTGACAAATAGAATGATTTAGAATGTGTTTTTTCTGCTACTATACTGTGAAAGAGATTGTAGAGAACTAGTATAATTTCTTCTTTAATTGTTTGGTCAAATTCATCAGTGAACTCAGATGGGCCTGGTGCTTTCTGTTTTGAAAGGTTATTGACTAAATTTCTTTAAAATACATTATTGCATTCAGACCATCTTATTTCTTCTTGTGTGAATTTTGCCGATTTTATTTTTCAAAGAATTAGTTCATATCTTCTAGATTATCAACTATGTGGGCACAGTTGTTAATAGTATGCCTTTATTATCCTTTTAATTTTTATGGGATCTGTAGTGAGCCCCCTCTCTCATTTCTGAAATTAGTAATTTGTGTCCTATATCATTTTTTCTTCATTTACCTGGCTAGAGGCCATCAATTTTATTTTCTGTTTCAAAGAAACAGCCACTTGTATGCAATTTCAAACAATAGCTACACATACACCACTTTACCCATTTAAAATTATTATTTGTTATTTTTGTTTTGTTTTGTTTTGCTATTGCATTGTATGAGTTCCTTATATATTTTTATATTAACCACTTAGTGGATACATGGTTCACAGATATTTTCCCAAGCCCATAGGTTGCCTTTTTATTTTAGTTATTGTTTCTTTTGATATGATGTAGTTCGATTTCACTTTGATGTACTTCCACTTGTGTATTTTTGCTTTTGTTTCCTTTGCTTTTGATATCAAATCCAAAAGTATAATTGCCAAAACCACTGTCAAGGAGCACTTTCCTATGTTTTCTTCTAGGAGTTAGACAGTTTCAGATCTTATATTTAAATCTTAAATTCATTTTGAGTTGGGTATTGTGTATTGTGTACGATAGGAGATCAATTTCATTATTTTGCATGTATATTTGCAGTTTTACAAAAAACATTTATTGAAGACACTATCTTTAGCTCATTGTGTGTTCTTAGTGCCTTTGCTGAAAATTTATTGACTATATATGTGTGAATTTATTTCTGGACCTCTATTCTGTTCCATTGGACCATGTGTCTGTTTTATGTCAATACCATACTTCTTTGATTTTGAGGATTTGTAATATAGTTTGGAATCAGGAAATGTGATACATCCATCTTTGTTCTTCTTGCTCAACTGCTTTGGATCTTTGGGGTCTTTTGTGCTGTCATATGGATATTAGATTATTTTTTGACTGTGAAAAGTGCCATTGGAATGTGATAGGAATTGAATTGATTTTGTAGATCACATTGGGTAGTATGGTTATTTTTGTAATATTTTGTCTTCAGCCCATGAGAATAGATGTATTTCTCTTTATTTGTGTTGTCTTCAATTTTTTGCATCACTGTTGTACGGTTCTCATTGCATAGGTCTTTTACCACCATGGTTAGATTTATTTGTACGAATTTTATTATTTTGATGCTATTGTAAATGGTATTATTTTATTAATGTCTCATATAGTTGATAGTGTATAGAAACATAACTGAACTTGAATATTATATTTTTACCTGCAAAATTACAGTGTTCACTTACTAGTTCTAATACTTTTTTGGAGGAATCTTTAAAATTTTCTATATATAAGATGATGTCATCAGCAAACAAAGACAATTATATTCTACTTTTCCCAATTTGGATGTCTTTGATTTTTTCTTTTTAACATCTTTATTGGGGTATAATTGCTTTACAACGGTGTGTTAGTTTCTGCTTTATAACAAAGTGAAACAGTTATACATATACATATGTTCCCATACCTCTCCCCTTTTGTGTCTCCCTCCCTTCCACCCTCCCTATCCCAATCCTCCAGGCAGTCACAAAGCACCGAGCTGATCTCCCTGTGCTTTGCGGCTGCTTCCCACTAGCTATCTACCTTAAGTTTGGTAGTGTATACATGCCCATGCCTCTCTCTCGCTTTGTCACAGCTCACACTTCCCCCTCCCCATATCCTCAAGTCCGTTCTCTAGTAGGTCTGTGTCTTTATTCCTGTCTTACCCCTAGGATTTTCATGAAATTATTTTTTCTTAAATTCCATATATATGTGTTAGCATACGGTATTTGTATTTCTCTTTCTGACATACTTCATTTTGTATGACAGACTCTAAGTCTATCCACATCATTACAAATAGCTCAATTTCATTTCTTTTTATGGCTGAGTAATATTTCTTTGTATATATGTGCCACATCCTCTTTATCCATTAACCCGATGATGGGCACTTAGGTTGTTTCCATCTCTGGGCTATTGTAAATAGAGCTGCAATGAACATTTTGGTACATGAATCTTTTGGCGTTATGGTTTTCTCAGGGTATATGCCCAGTAGTGGTGTTGCTGGGTCATATGGTAGTTCTATTTGTAGTTTTTTAAGGAACCTAGATACTGTTCTCCATAGTGGCTGTACCAATTCAAACTCCCACCAGCAGTGTAAGAGTGTTCCCTTTTCTCCACACCCTCTCCAGCACTTCTTGTTTCTAGATTTTTTGATGATGACCATTCTGACTGGTGTGAGATGATATCTCATTGTAGTTTTGATTTGCATTTCTCTAATGATTAATGATGTTGAGCATTCTTTCATGTGTTTGTTGGCAGTCTGTATATCTTCTTTGGAGAAATGTCTATATAGGTCTTCTGCCCATTTTTGGATTGGGTTGTTTGTTTATTTGTTATTGAGCTGCAAGAACTGCTTGTAAATTTTGGAAATTAATCCTTTGTCAGTTGCTTCATTTGCAAATATTTTCTCCCATTCTGAGGGTTGTCTTTTGGTCTTGTTTATGGTTTCTTTTGCTGCGCAAAAGCTTTGAAGTTTCATTAGGTCCCATTTCTTTATTTTTGTTTTTATTTCCATTTCTCTAGGAGGTGCGTCAAAAAGGATCTTGCATTGGTTTATGTCATAGAGTGTTCTGCCTATGTTTTCCTCTAAGAGTTTAATAGTGTCTGGCCTTACGTTTATGTCTTCAATCCATTTTGAGCTTATTTTTGTGTATGGTGTTAGGGAGTGATCTAATCTCATACTTTTACATGTGCCCGTCCCGTTTTCCCAGCACCACTTATTGAGGAGGCTGTACTTTCTCCACTGTATATACCTGCTTCCTTTATCAAAGATAAGGTAACCATATGTGCATGGGTTTATCTCTGGGTTTTCTATCCTGTTCCATTGATCTATCTTTCAGTTCTTGTGCCGGTAGCATACTGTCTTGATTACTGTAGCTTTGTAGTATAGTCTGAAGTCAGGGAGCCTGATTCCTCCAGCTCCGTTTTTCGTTCTCAAGATTGCTTTGGCTATTGGGGGTCTTTTGTGTTTCCATACATATTGTGAAATTTTTTGTTCTACTTCTGTGAAAAATGCCAGTGGTAGTTTGATAGGGATTGCATTGAATCTGTAGATTGCTTTGGGTATTAGAGCCATTTTCAAAATGTAGATTCTTCCAATCCAAGAATGTGTTATATCTCTCCATCTATTTGTATCATCTTTAATTTCTTTCATCATTGTCTTATAATTTTCTGCATACAGGTCTTTTTTCTCCTTAGGTAGGTTTATTCCTAGGTATTTTATTCTTTGTGTTGCAATGGTAAATGTTTTCTTGATTTCACTTTCAGATTTTCCATCATTGGTGTATAGGAATGCCAGAGATTACTTTGCATTAACATTCTGGCCTGCAACTTTACCAAATTCATTGATTAGCTCTAGTAGTTTTCTGGTAGCATCTTTAGGATTCTCTATGTATAGTGTCATGTCATCTGCAAACAGTGACAGCTTTACTTCTTCCTTTCTGATTTGGATTCCTTTTATTTCCTTTTCTTCTCTGATTGCTGTGGCTAAAACTTCCAAAGCTATGTTGAATAAGAGTGGTGAGAGTGGGCAACCTTGTCTTGTTCCTGATCTTAGTGGAAATTATTTCAGTTTTTCACCATTGAGGATGATGTTGGTTGTGGGTTTGTCATATATGGCCTTTATTATGTTGAGGAAAGTTCCACCTAAGCTTACTTTCCACAGGGTTTTTATAATACATGGGTGTTCAATTTTGCCAAAAGCTTTCTCTGCATCTATTGAGATGATCATATGGTTTTTCTCCTTCAATTTGTTAATATGGTTTATCACGTTGATTGATTTGCATATATTGAAGAATCCTTGCATTCCTGGAATAAACCCTACTTGATCATGGTGTATGATCCTTTTAATGTGCTGTTGGATTCTGTTTGCTAGTATTTTGTTGAGGTTTTGCATCTATGTTCATCAGTGATATTGGCCTGTCATTTCTTTCTTTGTGACATCCTTGTCTGGTTTTGGTATCAGGGTAATGGAGGCCTCGTAGAATCAATTTGGGAGTGTTCCTCCCTCTGCTATATTTTCGAAGAGTTTGAGAAAGATAGGCGTTAGCTCTTCTCTAAATGTTTGATAGAAATTCCCTGTGAAGCCATATTGTCCTGGGCTTTTGTTTCTTGGAAGATTTTTAATCATAGTTTCAATTCCAGTGCTTGTGATTGGTCTGTTCATATTTTCTATTTCTTCCTTATTCAGTCTTGGCAGGTTTTGCATTTCTAAGAATTTGTCCATTTCTTCCAGTTGTCCATTTTATTGGCATATACTTGCTTGTAGTAATCTCTCATGATCTTTTGTATTTCTGCAGTGTCAGTTGTTACTTCTCCTTTTTCATTTCTAATTCTATTGATTTGAGTCTTCTCACTTTTTTTCTGGATAAGTCTGGCTAATGGTTTATAAATTTTGTTTATCTTCTCAAAGAACCAGATTTTACTTTTATTGACCTTTGCTGTCATTTCCTTCATTTCTTTTTCACTTATTTCTCATCTGACTTTTATGATTTCTTTCCTTCTGTTAACTTTAGAGGTTTTTTTGTTCTTCTTGCTCTAATTGCTTTAGGTGCAAAGTTAGGTTGTTTATTCAAGATGTTTCCTGTTTCTTAAGGTGGGCTTGTATTTCTATAAACTTCCCCCTCAGAACTGCTTTTGCTGCATCCCATAGGTTTTGGGTCGTTGTGTCTCCATTGTCATTTGTTTCTAGGTATTTTTTTATTTCCTCTTTGATTTCTTCAGTGATCACTTCGTTATTAAGTAGTGTATTGTTTAGGCTCCATGCGTTTGTATTTTTTACAGATCTTTTCCTGTAATTGGTATATAGTCTCATAGTGTTGTGGTCGGAAAAGATACTTGATACAATTTCAATTCTCTAAAATTTACCAAGGCTTGATTTGTGACCTAAGATATGATCTATCCTGGAGAATGTTCCATGAGCACTTGAGAAAAATATGTATTCTGTTGTTTTTGGATAGAGTGTCCTATAAATATCAATTAAGTCCATCTTGTTTAATGTATCATTTAAAGCTTGTGTTTCCTTATTTATTTTCATTTTGGATGATCTGTCCATTGGTGAAAGTGTGGTGTTAAAGCCCTGTACTATGAATGTGTTACTGTCGATTTCCCCTTTTATGGCTGTTAGTATTTGTCTTATGTATTGAGGTGCTCCTATGTTGGGTGCATAAATAATTACAACTGTTAGATCTTCTTCTTGGATCGATCCCTTGATCATTATGTAGTGTCCTTCTTTGTCTCTTCTAATAGTCTTTATTTTAAAGTCTACTTTGTCTGATATGAGAATTGCTACTCCAGCTTTCTTTTGGTTTCCATTTGCATGGAATATCATTTTCCATCCCCTCACTTTCAGTCTGTATGTGTCTCTAGGTCTGAAGTGGGTCTCTTATAGACAGCATATATATGGGTCTTGTTTTTGTATCCATTCAGCCATTCTGTGTCTTTTGGTAGGAGCATTTACTTCATTTACATTTAAGGTAATTATCAATATGTATGTATCTATTCCCATTTTCTAAATTGTTTTGGGTTCATTATTGTAGGTCTTTTCCTTCTCTTGTGTTTCTTGCCTAGAGAAGTTCCCTTAGCATTTGTTGTAATGCTGGTTTGGTGGTGCTGAATGTTCTCAGCTTCTGTTTGTCTGTAAAGGTTTTAAATTCTCCATCAAATATGAATGAGATCCTTGCTGGGTAAAGTAATCTTGGTTGCAGGTTTTTCTCCTTCATCACTTTAAATATGTCCTGCCACTCCCTTCTGGCTTGCACAGTTTCTGCTGAAAGATCAGCTGTTAACCTTATGGGGATTCCCTTGTGTGTTATGTGTTGTTTTTCCCTTGCTGCTTTTAATATGCTTTCTTTGTATTTAATTTTTGACAGTTTGATTAATATGTGTCAGCGTATTTCTCCTTGTATTTATCCTGTATGGGACTCTCTGTGCTTCCTGGACTTGATTAACTTTTTCCTTTTCCATATTATGGAAATTTTCAACTATAATCTCTTCAAATATTATCTGAGTCCCTTTCTTTTCCTCTTCTTCTACTGGAACCCCTATAATTCGAATGTTGGTGCATTTAATGTTGCCTCAGAGGTCTCTGAGACTGTCCTCAGTTCTTTTCATTCTTTTTTCTTTATTCTGCTCTGCAGTAGTTATTTCCACTATTTTATCTTCCAGGTCACTTATCCATTCTTGTGCCTCAGTTATTCTGCTACAGATCACATCTAGAGTATTTTTCATTTCATTTATTGTGCTATTCATCATTGTTTGTTTCATCTTTAGTTCTTCTTGGTCCTTGTTAAATGTTTCTTGCATTTTGTCTATTCTATTTCCAAGATTTTGGGTCGTCTTTCCTATCATTATTCTGAATTCGTTTTCAGGTAGACTGCCTATTTCCTCTTCATTTGTTAGGTCTGGTGGATTTTTATCGTGCTCCTTCATGTACAGTGTGTTTTTCTGTCTTCTCATTTTGCTTATGTTACTGTGCTTGGGGTTTCCCTTTTGCAGACTGCAGGTTCGTAGTTCCCATTGTTTTTGGTGTCTGTCCCCAGTGGCTAAGGTTGGTTCAGTGTGTTGTGTAGGCTTCCTGGTGGAGGGGACTAGTACCTACGTTCTGGTGGATGAGGCTGGATCTTGTCTCTCTGGTGGGCAGGTCCACGTCTGGTGGTGTGCTTTGGGGTGTCTGTGGACTTATTATGATTTTAGGCAGCCTTTCTGCTAATGGGTGGGGTTGTGATCCTGTTTTGCTAGCTGTTTGGCATAGGGTGTCTAGCACTGTAGCTTGCTGGTTGTTGAGTGAAGCTGGGTGCTGGCATTGAGATGGAGATCTCTGGGAGATTTTTGCCAATTGATATTATGTGGAGCTGTGAGGTCTCTTGTTGACCAGTTTCCTGAAGTTGGCTCTCCCATCTCGGAGGCACAACACTGACTCCTGGCTGCAGCACCAAGAGCTTTTCATCCACTCGGCTCAGAATAAAAGGGAGAAAATGTACAGTGAAAGAATTAGTAGAAGTAGGAAGAAAGAAAGAAAGAAAGAAAGAAAGAAAGAAAGAAAGAAAGAAAGAAAGAAAGAAAGAAAGAAAGGAGGGAAGGAAGGAAGGGAGGATGGAAGGAAGGAAAGAAGGAAGGAAGGAAGAAAGAAAGAAGCAAAGAAGCAAAGAAGGAAAGAAACAAAGGAGGAAGGGAGGGAAGGAGGAAGAGAGGGACAGTGGGAGGAAGGAAGGAAGGAGGGAAAGAAGGAAAAAAGAAAGAAAGAAAGAAGATAAAGTAAAATAAAATAATATATAATAAAGTTATTAAATTAAAAATAATTCTTAAGAAAAATCTTATAAAAAAGAACGGAAAGATAGAACCTTAGGACAAATGGTGGAAGCAAAGCTATACAGACAAAATCTCATACAGAAGCATACACATACACACTCACAAAAAGAGGAAAAGGGGAAAAAAATCATAAATCTTGCTCTCAAAGTCCATCTTCTCAATTTAGGATGATTCATTGTGTAAAGGAGGGAACGAAGGGAAGAAAGAAAGAAGATAAAGTAAAGTAAAATAAAGTTATTAAAATTAATTATTAAGAAAAAAAAATTTTTAAAGAAAAAAAAATGGACGGACAGAACCCTAGGACAAATGGTGGAAGCAAAGCTATACAGACAAAATCTCACACAGAAGCATACACATACACACTCACAAAAAGAGGAAAATGTGAAAAAATCATAAATCCTGCTCTCAAAGTCCACCTCCTCAATTTGGGATGATTCGTTGTCTATGCATGTATTCCACAGATGCAGGGTACATAAAGTTGACTGTGGAGCTTTATTCTGCTGCTTCTGAGGCTGCTGGGAGAGATTTCCCTTTCTCTCCTTTGTTCTCACAGATCCCAGGGACTTGGATTTTGATTTGGCCCTGCCTTTGCGTGTAGGTCATGGGAGGGCATCTGTTTTTCGCTCAGACAGGAATGGGTTAAAGGAGCCGCTGATTTGGGGGCTCTGGCTCACTCAGGCCAGTGGGAGGGAGGGTCATGGAGTGCGGGGCGGGCCTGCAGCAGCAGAGGCCAGTGTGACGTTTCACCAGCCTGAGGCCCGCCATGCGTTCTCCCAGGGAAGTTGTCCCTGGATCCCGGGAACCTGGCAGTGGCAGGCTTCACAGGCTCCCCGGAAATGGGGTGTGGATAGTGACCTGTGCTCGCACACAGGCTTCTTGGTGGTGGCAGCAGCCTTCTTAATGTCTCATGCCCGTCTCTGGGGTCCGTGCTTTTAGCCACAGCTCACACCTGTCTCTGGAGCTCCTTTCAGCAGTGCTCTTAATCCCCTCTCCTCGCACCCCAGGAAACAAAGAGAGAAGAGAAAGTCTCTTGCCTCTTCGGCAGCTCCAGACCTTTTCCCGGACTCCCTCCCGGCTAGCCGTGGTGCACTAACCCCTTCAGGCTGTGTTCACGCCACTAACCCCAGTCCTCTCTCTGTGCTCTGATGGAAGCCTGAGCCTCAGCTCGCAGCCCCGCCCACCCTGGCAGGTGAGCAGACAAGCCTCTTGGGCTGGTGAGTGCTGGTTGACACTGATTCTTTGTGCGGGAATCTCCCTGCTTTGCCCTCTGCACCCCTGTTGCTGTGCTCTCCTCCATGGCTCCAAAGCTACACCCCTCCACCACCCACAGTCTCCACCCATGTAGGGGCTTCCTAGTGTGTGGAAACCTTTCTTCCTTCACAGCTCCCTCCCACTGGTGCAGGTCCCATCCCTATTCTTTTGTCTGTTTTTTCTTTTTTACTTTTGCCCTACCCAGGTACGTGGGGGAATTTCTTGCCTTTTGGGAGATCTGAGGTCTTCTGCCGGCATTCAGTAGGTGTTCTGTAGGAGTTGTTCCACGTGTAGATGTATTTCTGGTGTATCTGTGGGGAGGAAGGTGATCTCCGCGTCTTACTCTTCCACCATCCTCCCCTCCTGTCTTTAGGTATTTTTTAATTTCCACTTTGATTTCTTAAGTGATTCATTGATTGTTCAGAAGCATATTTTTTGACCTCCATGTATTTTAGTATCTTACAGGGTTTTTTTCCTGTAGTTAATTTCTAATCTCATAATATTGTGTTTGGAAAAGATGCTTGATATGATTTCAATTTTCTTAAATTTACCGAGGCTTGATTTGTGATGCAACATGTGATCTATCCTGGAAGATGTTTCACGTGCAGTTGTGAAGAAAGTGTATTCTGTTGCTTTTGCATAGAATGTCCTATAAATATTAATTAATTCTGTTTGGACTAATGTGTCATTTAAGGCTTGTGTTTCCTTATTAATTTTCTGTCTGTATTATCTGCTCAGTGATGAAAATGGGGTGTTAAAGTCCCCCACTATTATTGTGTTACTGTCAATTTCTCTTTTTTGGTGGTTAGTATCTGTCTTATATAATGAGGTGCTCGTATGTTGACTGCATATATATTTAAAATCATTATATCTTATTCTTGGTTTGATCCCTTGATCATTATGTAGTGCCCTTCTTTGTGCCTTGTAACAGACTTTAAAATAGAATTTTTCTGATATGAATATAGCTACTCCAGCTTTCTTTTGATTTCCATTTGCTTGGAATAACATTTTCCATCCCCTCACTTTCAGTCTGTGTGTGTCCCTAGATGTGAAGTGGGTTTCTTCTAGAGAGTGTGTATATGGCTCTTGTTTTTGTAACCATTCAGCCAATCTATGCATTTAATCTGTTTATGTTTAAGATAATTATTGATAGCTTTGTACTTACTGCCATTTTGTTAATTGTTTTGCATTTGTTTTTGTAGGTGTGTTTTCTTCCCTTCATTTTTTGTTCTCCTCTATTGTGATTTGATGACTGACTTTAGTGTTGTGCTTGGATTCCTTTTTCATCTGTGTGTGTCTATCTATTGTAGATTTTTGGTTTGCAGTTACTGTAAGGTTTTGATATAGCAGTATATATACAGAGAAGAATGTTTTACATTGTTGGTCTTTTAATTTCAAATGCATTTCCAATATCCTGCATTTCTGCTCTCCTCTTCTCACAGTTTCTGGTTTTGATATCATATCAGTGTGCAGATGATTTCCTACCTTTATTGTATGTTTGCCTTTACTGGCAAGCCTTATCATTCATAATTTTCTTCTTCCCTGTTTTAGCCTTTTCTTTTCCACCTAGAGAAATTCCTTTCGTATTTGTTGCAAATCTTGTGTGGTAGTTCAGAATTTTCTTAGCTTTTGCTTGTCTGTAAAGCTTATGATTTCTCCCTCAAATTTGAATGAAAGCCTTGTTGGGTAGAGTATTTTTCGTTGTAGGTTCTTCCCTTTCATCACTTTAAATGTATCATGCCACTTCCTTCTTGCCTGGATAGCTTCTTCTGAGAAATCAGCTAATAACCTTATGGGAATTCCTTTGTACATTATTTGTTTCATTTCCCTCATTACTTTTAACATTTTTTCTTTATCTTTAATTTTTATCAGTTTGATTACTCTGTGTCTCAGTGTGTTCCTCCTTGGTTATATTCTGCCTAGGACTCTCTAGGCTTCCTGGACTTGGATGACTGTTTCCTTTCTCATGTTAGGGAAGTTTTCAACTATTATCTCCTCAAATATTTTCTCAGGTCCTTTCTCTTTCTCTTCCCCTTTGGGGACCCCTATAATGTGAATGCTGTTGTGTTTAAGGTTGTCCCAGAAGTCTCTTAGACTGTCCTCATTTCTTTTCATTCTTTCTTTCGTTTATCTGTTCTGCAGCAGTGATTTTCATCATTCTGTCTTCCAGCTCACTTATCCATTCTTCCACCTCAGTTATTCTGCTGTTGATTCCTTCCAGTGTATTCTTCATTTCAGTTATTGCATTGTTTATATCTGCTTGTTCATTCTTCAGTTCTAAGTCTTCCTTAACATTTCTTGTATCCTCTCAATCTGTGCCTCCATTCTTTTTCCAAGATTTTGGATCATATTTACTATTGTCACTTTGAATTCTTTTTCATGTAGATTGTCTATATCCACCCACTTAGTTGTTCTTCTGGGTTTTTTTCTTCTTCCTTCATCTGGAACACACTCCTCTGCTGTCTCATTTTGGCTAACTTTCTGTGGTTGTGATTTCCATTCCACAAGCTGTAAGATTGTAGAACTTCTTGTTTCTGCTTTCTGCCCCCTAGTAGGTGAAGCTGTCTAAGAAGCTTGTGCATGCTTTCTACTGGGAGGGACTAGTTCCCTGCCCACTGGTGGGTGGAGCTGGGTCTTGTCCCTCTGAGGAACAGGGTCCTGTAAAGGGGTGTGTTTATCAGGCAGTTGTTTATTCAGTGAGAGTTTAAGCAACCCGTCTGCTGTTGGGTGGGGCTGTGCTCCTGCCCTGTTGGTTGTTTGGCATGAGGCATCCAAACACAAGCCTACAGGCTGTTGTGTGGAGCCAGGTCTTGGGGAGAAAATGGCAGCCTCCATGACGTCTCACACCAATGGGTACTCATCAGAACTGCTGCCACCACCATTCTTGTCCCTGCAGTGAGCCACAGCCATCCCCCACCTCCACTGGAGACCTTCCAATACTAGCAGGTAATTCTGGCCCGGTCTCTTATGAGGTCACTGCTTCTTTCCCTGGGTCCTGGTGGGCATGAGACCCTGTGTGTGCCCTCCAAGAGTGTAGCTTTTGTTTCCCTCAATCCTGTGGAATTTCTACCATCAAACCCCACTGGCCTTCAAAGCCAGATTCTCTGGGGTCTCCTCCTACTTTCAGACTCCCAGGTTTGGGAGCCTGATGTGGGGCTCATAACTTTCACCTCTGTGATCAAACTCCCATGGTATAATAGTTTTCCAAATGTGGCTTGCCCACCTGCCATGTATGGAATTTGATTTATTGTGATTGCACTCCTCCTACCATCTCACTGTGGCTTCCTCTTTGTCTTTTGATGTAAATTATCTTTCTTGGTAGGTTCCAGTGTTTGTTTGTCAGTGGTTCTTCAGTAGTTAATTGTGATTTGGGGGTTTCCATAAGAAGGGGTGAACTCACGTCCTTCTACTCTACCATCTTTTTTCCTCTTTGTTTAGCCCTTTACCTTTCTGTCTTGCTCATTCTGTCAGCTGCAGGCTGGCTCCTTTTATAGTCACAAGATGCCTTGATGTTTAAAGTGTCCAAAGGTCTCTGATACTCTAAAGGAAGAACAAAGAAAGGAGAGCACCTTTTCTCCTTTCACACTGAAATGTTGCCTGGAGTGGAAGCTAGAGGATTTTGTAGTACCTGTATACTTTGATCTCAAAGATCAGCCCAGAGGGTCCTCTCTTCTTCTAAATATTTTTCTGTAAAGGCAGCATTCATGTTACAAGAGGCAAGCCTGAGAATCCCTGTTGGGAAGAATCCTCATTTCCAGCTCTTCTAGTTTCCTGGTGGAAGGCATTTCTCTTAATCTATCATTCTTTCTTTATCAATGTCTTTTGAGAGGTTTATTATAATGTTTCTTGGAAAAGTTCTCTGTGTTGAGGTGATTAGGTGTTCTCTTTGCTTCATGGACTTATATATCCAGGTTCTTCCTCAGGTTTCAGAAGTTTTCAGCTATTATTTCTTTAAATAAGCTCTCTGCTCCCCTTTTCCTTACTTGTTATTCTGGCATACCCATTTTCTTGTTTCCTTTTCTAATGGAGTTGAATAGTTCTTGTAGAATTTCTTTATTTAAAAAAAAAAATCGTAGTTTTTTATCCTCTTCTACCTGAAACATTTCTATATTTCTATCTTTGAGCTCACTAATTCTCTTTTATATATGGTCTGCTTTATTTCCCATACTTTCTAATACATTCTTCATTTATTGAGTTCTTCACCTCCAGAATTTCTGATTATTTTAGCATTTCAATCTCTTTGGTAAAATATTACTTCTGTTCATTAATTGTATTCCTGACCCATTTATACTGTCTTTCTGAGTTTTCTTATAGCTCATTGAGTTTCTACATTGCAGCTATTTTGGAATCACTATCAGTTATATCACAATCTTCCATACTTTTAAGTTTGGTTTATGGAGCATTGTCATTTTCTTTTAGTGATATTGTTTTTCCATGGTTTTTCATGGTGCTTGATGAGTTTTTTCTTCTGCCAGCACATTTAAGGTAGCAAACACCTTTCTTATTTAGGTAAAGCTTTGTTTACTTTAATTCTAGTAATTCAAGAATTTGGTAATTAGAGGTCTTTATTTTGTTTTGTAGTCAGTGTTGCTATAACACAAGTGTTTGCTTCCTCTTATGTGAACTACCTCTGTCTATATTTGAGAATTGTCACTTTTTACCCTCCAACACCTCTGCTAGAGGTGTGGCAGCGCCCTTGTAATCACCATTTTGGCTTCAGGGTCACTGATGCCTTGCTGCTGACAGTGTCACTGCTGTTGCTGGTTTTACCACCAGGGTCACTATGATTGCAGGTATTTCTACTGTATCTGGGATTTTATGGGTCAGACACACTTCCACTATGGCAGGGGGAAGGAGAAGATGGAGTGGGAGCTGGGGTCATAGGCACCTCTATTGTGTTTGGGGTGTTAGGTTTGTGCACAGTGCTGCCACAGACAGGGAGGCCACAGTTGCAGTTGAAGGTGCTGCTGAAGCTGGAGGGACTATGGCTGTGGGGTCTTCCACCATAGCTCTCCAGTTCCCTATGGCCTTGAGTACTACTGTAACCAGAAGACTGGTGTCATCTATACTGCCTCCACTGCTGCTGCCAGGTTCTCTGGTGCTGCAGACTCAACCACTGTGGTCTGTGGCATGGTACTGCAAGCACTGCCTCCCCTGTTTCTTAGTTCCACTTCATCTGCATGTTCCCATCCATCCACTTTCGGATGTACAGATGTGTGAATCTCTCTGGCATCTTGGTTTTCTGGGTAGATAAACATTTATTGAGTTATGGATGTTTTAGTTGTACATTGAAGGAGAGAGAAAAAGATCCTTTCAAGACAAGATGATGTTGATTTCACTATTAATTAGATGGTTAATTTTTTTGACATTTAGTGTTATTAATTATATGGTTAGATTAACATCTCTCATATATGGTTTTCTGTGTGTCTCAAATAATTTTTGTTCTTTATTGTTTTCTTTTGTAATTAGTGGGCATTTTCTTAGGTAATATTTTAATTCTTTTATTAAATTCAAATATGTTTTTGATTATAATCTTAGTGTCTTAGTGGTTGCTTTAAAGCTTACAGTATAATATCTTAATATTTCAGATTTATACTGACAGTTCCAGTGAAATATGAAAACATCACATTTATAAGCTCTGTTTTCTCCCTATTTTTTGTACTGTTTAAAAAATGAAATGCCTGCAATGTTTATATATGTTACAAACCCAACAATACATTGATATAACAATTTATATAATTTTTATTTATTTAAACAAAAAAGGCAAGCAATGTGTTTATAGATTGTGCTATATTAAATTTCGTATTTAGCCTTTTGGGTTTTTTAAAGTTTTTCCTCAGAATTTCAGTTGCCACCTGGTCTCATTTATTTTCTCCAATATACCTTTGTTCCTAACTTAATATTTTGTGATGTTATTGCCAAATTTATTACATTTCTATAAGTAATAGACCCAAGGTAATGATTTTGTTCATATTGTTTTAAGAAATTATTGTCTTAAATCCGTCAAGAGAAGAAATGTACAATTTATTTATTTGGTAATTGTCACCATAATTACATTTTACTATTGTGTTTATTTATTTATTTTTATCTGTGGATTTTACTGTCTGCTGTCACTTGTTCTCAGGCTGAGGAACTTCCTTAATTATTTCTTATATGGTGGGTCTTTTAGCAAAGAATAATCTTTTTTAGCACAGGGAGATCAGCTCAGTGTTTTGTGACCACCTAGAGTGGTGGGATAAGGAGGGTGGGAGGGAGGGAGATGCAAGAGGGAAGAGATATGGGAACATGTGTATATGCATACCTGATTCACTTTGTTATAAAGCAGAAACTAACACACCATTGTAAAGCAATTATACTCCAATAAAGATGTTAAAAAATTTTTAAGTAGGTGTTCATTTTACCCTCATTTTTGAATGTTAGTTTTGCTGGATATAAGATTCTTGATGTACATATTTGTTGTTGTTTTGTTTTTATAATGAACACTTTAAATATGACATTCCACTGCATTCCAGCCTCTGGTTTCTGATATCAAGTTACCTGTTACTCTTATTTTGGTTCACTTGTATGTGACAAGTCATTTTTCTTTTAGTGTTTTCAGGATGTTCTCTTCATCTTTGGTTTTTAATATTTTTGCCACTGTGTCTCTGGGTACAGATCTCTTTTTGTTCATCCCGCTTGAGATTCTTGGATGTGTAAATTAATTTTTTAGATCAAATTTAGTGTCAGTTTTTGGTCATTTTCTTTTCCAATATCTTTTCTAACACTTTCTCTCTGCTCCTTCAGGGAACCCTATTACATGTGTTGGTGCAGTTTATGGTGCACATCATTTCTCTGAGACTCTATATTTTTCTTTATTTTTTCTGTTTTTCAGATTGCATAATCTCTATCAATTTACCTTTATTATTCTTGATTATTTTTCTTCTGCAAGATAAAACGTAATGTTTACCTCCTTGTGGTAAAATTTTCGTCTTGGTTACTTTATTTTTAAACTCAAGATTTTCCATTTGACTCTTTTTAATAATTTGTCTCTTTATTTGATATTTTTATGTGATGATACAATGTCTTCATACCTTCAAATAATTGGCTAGACATTTTTAAAGTAATTTGGACATATTGATAATAACTAATTATCTGTTTACTAAGTTAACCATCTAGGGTCTTTCAAATGTAGTTTCTGTTACCTAATATTTTTTCTTGTGACTGGGTCAGACTTTCCTGTTTCTGTGCATGCCCTGGTATTTTGCTGAAATTTTGACATTTAAAATATATTTAAGCTATTCTAGATATCCATTTATCTTTCCCCTTTTTATTGTTGTTATTTGCTTGGTTCTTTATTTATTTGTCTTATAACTTGAGTGAAGTAATTATTTTCCTCCAAAAATATTCAGGCTTATGTTCTGGATCATACATGTTTCTCCATATTTTTATCTTTTAGCCTCCTTAGCTAGAGATTGCCCCTGTGTTGGCATAATTGACTTATTGGTAAAAGTTGTGCTTAAGCCTTATTCTTTAGTGAAATTTTTATCCTTTACCATTGGATATATGTATGGCTTGAAGGTTGTATTACAGTGCAAGAAGTTAATATATTTTTGTTCCATCTAGGCACTAGTAGTTTGCAGATTCTTTCTCTGAACACTTCTGAGAAAGTGAAGATTTCAAGACATGTCCTGCCTTCCAGATTTCCAGTAATTATTGTAAAATCATATCTGAGACTGGCTTACTAGGAGTTGAACTTGGCTCAGAGTAGTTTAGTGTTTAGTCAAAGGTTGTGTTTAAATCCCCTTTTCCAATGAAGTTTCAGACCTCTCCTAATGGGTGTGCAAGGTTTGGGAAATGCTCTGAACTCTGCCTTGTGTCTTGCTCTGATTGCTTCTGAGTATGTGTGCCCAGAATTGACTGTGCTACCAGGAAGACTCTTATTGGTTGTTTTTTTATCTGATTATTTTCATTAAAATTTTTGATGCTCTGTCTTTCTATTTGTATCATGGTTACCAGCTTCTTTTAAGTTCTTCTCCACCAAGGTCTCCATTGACATTTATAACACCCTTCGGCATCTAGTTCTCCACTCAATTCTGAAAGATATCAATTCTCTCAGGCAAATATGAAGTGCTCTCCATCCTTATGGCCAGGCTTTCTTCATGGCAGAACCTCTGGACCATCACAAAATGTCTGGGGTAGCAACTTACTTTTCTGAGTGATACACCTACTCTTTTAGTGGGTACTGAGGGAAAATTAAAGCACATGCTCTTCTTGGCTTGCTCTTACATATGAAAGGTTCACCCTGTGATTGATCTGGGGCATGAGCAGTAAGAGCCAGAATAATCTCAGCCTGCAGCACTAATTGTAGAACATCCACCCTATGAAATGTTGGAGTAAGGGACATCCAGACATCTCAGTGTGATTGCCAGGGATAGAGCTTTTGTAATACAAGGCTGAGAGAAGATGACAAATGCTAACCGTCTGCCTCTCCTAGGAGGAAACCGTAGTCCAGATATGAATCTAGGAAAAGAAAAAGCCAGTCTCTTTGGCTGAATACCCCTGGGGTAGAATTTCTATAATATAAAGTTGGTAGGGGAGGGGCTCAAATGCTACAGTCTCTTGCTATTGTTACAGAGATTTAATAGATATTCTTAAATGAATATTTCTCTTTTTGCTATATTCCCTTAAGATAATTTCCAGAGATTTAAAATTATTGGTTTTTATACTTTTCACCACTTAAATTGTTGTTTTGCTGGGAAGATAGTTTGTTGAACTTCTTACTCCATCATAGCAGAAGTCTCACTTTCAGTTTGTTAGTTTCTTATGAAGCTAAATATAGTCTTACCATACCATCAAGCAATCATGGTGTTAGGTATTTTTCCAACTTATTTGAAAACTTATGTCCTTTTAAAATCCTGTACAAGAAGATTTAGAGCAATTTTATTTAAAATTGCCAAAAGCTGACAGCAAGCAAGATGTTCTTCGGTAGGTGAATAAAAAATAGAATGCAATAAAAAATGAACTATCTGTCTAATCAACAAAATGGATTAATCTTAAACACATATGGCTAAGTGAGGGAAGCCAGACTTTAAGGCTACATATTTTGTGATTCCATGCATATAGCACTCTGGAAAAGACAAAACTACAGGGACAAAAGCTAGATTAGTGATTTCCAGGAGCCTTGAAAAGGGGAATAGTTGAATAGGTGAAGCATAGGGCATTTTATTTTTAGGAAAGTGAAACTATTTTGTTTGATGTTGTGGTGAATATATGACACTATGCACCTGTGAGAACCTGTAGAATTTTAGAGCACAAAGAGTAAATTAATATATGCAAGTTTAAAAAAAGTAAAAGTTTTGGAGATCATAGAATTGAATGGAGATTGCAGAAAAAGTATCTAACTGTATTGCAAATGTATAAAGTATCCTGATTGAAGGGGAGGGGAAATGGTGTTGATGTAACTAACTAATATTAAAGGTAAAATAAACACTGTACCTTAGTTAATAATGTAAATTTTCCTAAAATTATGAGTTAAAATTGTTAAAATTCTATATATGTGTACTATAATTGAACAATTAATAAACTGATGGTGGATAATGAATGATAGAAGGCAGACCTTTAATTGTTGGAGTGGGAACCTCAGACAAGCAGAGATAGAAGGCTAGAATGGAACATGTGGAGATGGATTACAGAGGTAGATATATGAACTCATGTTTAGTTTAATATACATACAGATGGATATGCATTTAAATCTTTATAAATATGTCACATACATAGGTTAGTATTGTTAAAAAAAAAAAAGATAAACAGAAACCTCAGCTAAATAGTTGAAATACCAGAAGGGGGAGCTCTCACACCCTGAGATGGTAGCAGAGCCCCACAAGAAGAAAGATTCCTCTTCTTTCCTGACAAGGACTGAGCCAATAAAAAGCCATGAACTTTTTGTTTACTATAGCACTCCTAACTTCCTTTCCCCTCTATAAAAGTATTCTTTTTCCCTTGCTGTGTGGGTACTTGCACATGGCTCACCACTGAATTGCAATTATCTGCTGATCCCAAATAAACCCATCTTTGCTGGAGAAATATCTGTGTTCTATTTGTTTTCAGGTCAGCATTTTGGTGGCCCATATGTGAACCATAGAAGACTCCCAACAGCTCTGGAGCTGGTAAGAAAACAGGAGTGGTACCCACAATTGAGCCCATTGTCATTCACTGTTTTTCTTGCTGACCCTGGAGTTTGAAGGTACATCTTTCTCCTTGATCTAAGCTCTCACCCTCTTCATTTTAAACACTCCAAGCTTTATTTTATTTAAAGGTTTTGTCACTCTTGGTTAAGTACTTGTTCTGTTGCAAGTACTCATTTGGCACTTCGGTCTGATCTTGAGATCAGACTATTTCAACTAAAACTGGCTGAAAATGCCTTCAGCCCAATTCTTTTGGGAAGGTGCTGCTTCTAATAAAACTGCATTGTGATTTTAGTTATCAGCCTGTTCCTTTGGAAGGGCAGTCCTCTGGAGACTGGCTTAAAAAAGCCTTTGTCCTGGTTCCTTTGGGACCAAGCTGCCTTCATAGTACTGGGTAGGATTGATTTGTAAGATGTTTTAGTTGAACCATTTGTGCTATAATATATTTAAACTGTTTAAAATTGTTCTTTACTCTAGAAGAAAAGCCTCTGAGAAAAAGGATCCCAGTCATCTAAGTATTTTGAGGGTTTCCCCCACCACAGGGCTTTTGCTCAATTTTATGTTTAAAAACTGCAGTCTTACTCATGTGCTTTTTTTTCCCCTCAAGTTTAGTTGAGATATAATTGACATACAGCACTGTAAATGTTTAAGATGTACAGCATAATGATTTGACTTACATATGTCATGAAATGGTTATCAGGGAATGATATAATTTTTAGACATTTAAAAAAATCTTAATGAAGGTAAAATAATTTTTTTCAGGTTTTTTTTTAAAGCTTTTCGTTTTGAATTTTTTTCAGTTTCATTTGTTTTGCCTCCTTTGGAATTATCTTTTACTTTATGTTTTGATTTGGTTCAAAATTCAAAAGCTATTTCTAACTAAATTGACTGACCCAACCAAAGGCAAGTTAGAATATCAATAGCCATTATAAGGAACTTTTGAAATCCTCAAACTTAATTTCCTTCAAACTGAATTTGACTAAAAAGGCTCTAAAATTTCCAGAACTGAGTGGAATGCTTGTTTTGATTGGTATTTTTAGGGTTCCCAAAGTAATCAGGAGTTTAAAATTGTCTCTCTGCGAAACAAGATTGTAATATTAACTTAGGCAAATGATTAAAGAAAGATAAAAGTACTCCTGAAGCCTCAGGCTCTTCTTTATTGGCTTCTTTATCTCAGTCTCCACCTCCAGCAGCATCTTCTCTCTCTCACACAGACTCCATTAGACTCCACGTCCAGTGCTATTTTTCTCCTTTCTTTCTATTCCGCCTATACCTCCTCCATACCCTCAATTCCCCCATACTAATTCTCTCACCGAACTTTCCTTTGTCCCTGAAACTCTGCCCACTCCTTTTTCTTCTGAATTTGTCAAAACTTACTCCTTTAAAATTAAGCCTTCTGAGTGTCTAGAGACTAAACTCTTAACATCTTATACTCCCTGGACTAAAGCTGATCTGTGAACCACAGTCAAAAGTTTTCCCAATGTTAATAAGAATCCTCACAGATTTGCTGAGGAATTTAATATAGCCATTCAATTAATCAACCTGGTTTCTCTGATTTATATCAACTAGTTCATATGTTTGTCAATGAAGGCCACACCCAGCATTGGATGAAAACTGCTAATTGGGAAAGTCCTGAAAGCTCTCTAGAATTACAACTGGGTTTCCAGCCCACTAACTTGGCATGTAATCAGGCTTGAGCAATTGCTAGGCAACTTCATTGAGTGATTCTTAGGGCTTTCCAAAGACTGCTGATAGGAACAAATTTCAATTTTACATACAACAATCTGACAAGCCTGTTTATTATTATTACAATTGACTTAAGAATAATTTTAAAGAAAATTCTTATCTCCCTTTAGATGTGGATTCCACCTGTGTAGTTTGAACTCTATGTTTATTAATGGACTGAAGTGGGATCTTTCCTTTCTAGTAAAAAAAGGACCAGGATGGAATGGGAAACTATGTTCACTACAGATTTAATTAGTTTAACAAACCAGCTCTCTTAAACTTCTGGAGTCACCTCCAAGGAAAACTGCCAAACTTATTAATCTTCAAATCCAGCAAATGATGGCTCTCAAACGAAACCAAAGTCTTCATAGCTTTTGCTATTATTGCAAAGAGCCAGGACATTTGGAAAGAGATTGTTACAAATTTAGTGCTTTAAGAGTCTTCAGCCCTCTAACCAGTCTTTCCAACTTTCTCCCAATTATCAATGATAGGGCTCCAAGAAAATTACAGTAACTCTTCCCAATGATCCATCTTAATTATCTTGGAGAAATATTTCTCCAGATTGGGGATAAATCTGTCTTTGTCCTAAGTGACACCAAAGCCACAGTCTAGATGCTCAATTCCACTACTATCAAGCAGCCCCTGCCTTGAAGTACTGAAACTGTTCATATAGTGGGGCTTTCTAATGGACTTCAAGAGATTCCTCTCTCTGGACCTATTCACTTTTGTTTAGGCTCTTTAAGAGATCAGCTTGGTGCTTTGTGACCACCTAGAGGGGTGGGATAGGGAGGGTGGGAGGGAGGGAGATGCAAGAGGGAAGAGATATGGGAATATACGTATATGTATAACTGATTCACTTTGTTATAAAGCAGAAAATAACACACTATTGTAAAGCAATTATACTCCAATAAAGATGTTAAAAAAAGAGAGATACACATTGTTTTCACCTTAGTTCTTCTTCCCCTAACCATTTATTACACCAAGACTTCTTAGAGAAATATGCCAGAATTCCTCTCTCCCAAAAGGAGGAAATAATTCTAGAAACTGAAAGTAGTCATCAAAGTAACTGATCAGTGATTTAAATGATCCTTTGACATCTTTTATATGTTTAGTCTCTGATGGTACTTGAGCAAATTCTGGAAACACTGATCATTTGTTCTGATTGTATCAGTTACCACTTTCCTTATGGGAAAAATTTCCAACTTAATGTTGGTAAAATTCACATGACACCTCCCATCAAAATTCAAATAGACCCTTCTAAATATCTTCACAGCATTTATCAATATCCTATAAGTAAAGACGCCCTTCAAGGCCTAAAGAAAATAATACAAGATTGAAAGGCTTAAGACCTGATTATCCCTTGTACTAGCCCCTGTAACATTCTCATTTTATTGTTGAGAAAACCTAATAGCTAAGATTAGAGGTTTGTCCTAATATCATTTTCCCTCAACATCCTGTTGTTCTTAACCCTTATTGTTACTAGCATCCATTCCCACTGAAAGTAAATTCTTTACTGTAACTGATTTATGTAGTCCGTTCCTTAGTTTTCCAGTTAATGAAGCTAGCCAATACCTTAACCAGGGAAGGAAAAAACTCACCTGGACAATAATGCCTCAGGGCTTTACTGAGAGTTATTCTTATCTCTCACAAATCTCTGAAGACTGACCTGGATGACATTAAATATTCTAGCAGTTCTACTTTGTTGCAATATGTTAATGATTTGCTTTTTTGCTCTTCTTCTCAAGCCTTCTTTCAGGCATGCAGAATACACTTGTTAATGCTTTTAGACTTAAAGGGACATACCACTGTCAAAGAAAAATTGCAGTTACTCAAACCCAGTTTTGATATTTAGTTCATCTGATATCAGAACAAAGGCTATGCCTAAATCCAGATAGATTTCATGGTGCCCTAAGTTCCCAAAAACCCAAATGTTTTCTCTGGCTAGTTGGTTACTGCCAAAATTGGGTTTCAAATTTCTCTCTTACAGCAAAACCTCTACATGTTTTACTCAATAATAACAACATTGCCCCAATTTTATAAGAAGAACCAGACAACATAGCGTTCAAGTTCTTAAAGGAGAGTTTGATGAACCCACCTGCCCTTGGGCATCCCAATTAACATAATCTCTTTTGTAATTTTTGTACATAAAAAGGAAAGAAATGTTCTTTGGGTGCTCACCCAAAGCAATGGGAACCACCATTTATCCATATGGATTTATGGCCAGCTACTGGACCCTGTGACATGGGGATACCTCCCTTGCCTTACAGTCATTATGGCCACTTCCATTTTAGTTAATGCCACCAAGAAAATCACTGCAGAATCTCTTTAACCATTTGTGTACCTTGTACAGTGGAACCTGTCCTGAATTCTCACCACATTCAACAATTCTCAGCCAGTCACCTTATCTCCTATGACATCCTTTTGTTAACCGTCTCTGACATAACCCCTTTAACATTGTAATAAGCTTAACCTGGGTACTCTTTTCCCTTCTGTCACCAACAAAATTCCTCACAACTCTTTAATGCTAACAGATCATCTCCTGACTCTTCATGATGATCTGCAGAAAATTCCACTGGGTAACATTGAGTTTTCTTGGTTCACTGATGGTTCTTATGTAAAAGGTGACAATGGCAAGTATTGTGCTGGGTATGCTATTATAACTTCTTTTGATATTGTTGGGGCAGAATCTTTACCTGTGGTTACTTCAGCCCAACAGGCTAAATTATATGTTCTTTAATGGTCTTGTACTTTAACTGAGGGCAAAACTACCTATATTTATACTGATAATACATATACTTTCAGAGTAGTTCATAATTTTGGAATGTTGTAGAAGCAATATGGCTTTCTTACTTCCAGACGAAATAAAATTTGAAATGTTCTCTATGTTCTGAAATTATTGAATGTAATACTTTTACTTGCTACTTTAGCTATTATTAAGATGTTGGGATGTTCTAAACTTGATCCTCTGGAAGCTAGGGGAAATCATCTTGCTGTTAATTCTTCAAGGAACACTACCCTTAAAGTGACCAACTGATGTTATGGTCCAAAGGGATATTTCCCAAATGATAATTTAGAAACAATAAACTGTCTAGGGAGGTCCAAAATTGTCTTCATAAAAGGAGAAACATAATTGAAATTTCAACAATTGCTGATTTAATAATGAAGAAAGCTCTGATTTGGAGCAAATAACAACCCAGTTCTACCTGTGACTCTAAAATTCTCAATTTCCATCACTGTATGTGCATTAAATTATTCATCTAGTAATAAAATGATAGTCTTCATGAATTAATACTGGTAGGGAAACATTAAAAAAAACATAAAGAATGCCTAACTCACTTGTCTCACTGGTCCAAACTAAAACCCAGGGAAGTCTGTGAAAACTACTCCTCAACATTTTAGAATGCCTAGTGGACTGTACAAGTTCTGGCAAATGAATTTCATACAACTTCCTCTGTCTCATAGGTATAAATATGTTCTAAAATAATAATAAACAATAACCTCAGTTCAGTAGAGTTTGTTGGGAGACCAGAAAGAGGAGCTCTCACACCCTGTGATGCTAGCAGAGCCCAACAGGAACTAAAAAGATTCCTCTTCTTTCTTGGCAAAGACTGAGGCAATGAAAACCCATAGACTCTTTGTTTACTAAAGCCTTCCCCACTTTCTTTTCTTCTCTATAAAAGTGTTCTCTTTCCCTTGCTGTGAAGGGACTTGCACATGTATTGCCATGGTTGAAGACCCCAAAATGCAATCCTCTACTGATTCTCAATAAACTTATCTTTGCTGGAGAAATATCTGACATTCTATTTGTTTTCAAGTTAACTTTATACAAGCTTATATTTTCTTGTTCTGTCAGCTGAGAGGACCTAGAAATAATAATACTCCAGTAGAAATATTTACACTAATCAACTAAATCTTATATCATAATACCGTTCTCCAATTAAAGAAACAAGGATTCCTTGGATAAATGACTAACTCAGAATTGAGCTTGTTCTACCACAAGGAAACTGGTGTTGGTGACAGCCATTTTGGTATCCTCCCTATAATTTATTAGTGAAGGGACCTGACCCAACTGAGCAGCCTTTTGGCACAAGTACTATGATGTCTTAGGCCAAGTAGCTAGCTGAGCAGGAACAGAGCCCTACCTGCCAGCAGGGAGTTGCCTTAAGATCCCCTGAGCTCACAAGTACGCCAGGACCCAGCCCTGCCCAGCAGACAGGAATAACTAGCTGTGGAACACCCCCAATGGCCCCACAGCCAGCCATCGGTTCTTGGCCTCAAACACCAGCAGACTGACACTAAAAATGGGAAACCCAGGTCCTTGCAACCAGAGAATCCAGGACATGGGTCTGCCTAAAAGTGAGCCAGTACTAACTTGAGACTCACAGGTCTTGACCCCACCCACCAGTGGGCCAAACACTATTCAGGAACACTAGGTTCTACAGCCAGAAAACCCAAGACATGACCCCACTCACCAGTGGGCCAGCACTAGCCCCAGGACATGGCCTCACTCACACTGGGTGGGCACAAGTCCTAGGATCTAATGAGACTTTGCTTTACCCACCAGTGGGCAGATTCAAACCCCAGGACTACTTCAGCGCTGCAGCCTGTCACATCAAGACCCAGCCCACTCACCAAAAGGCCAGCATCCACCCTTATCATCTTGAGCCTTGGCACTGACACTAGCAGACCAATAATAGTTCTGGAACACCTGAGCTCCTCAGTAAGCTGCTGCAGAGTACAGCAAAACCCACCAAGAGGCAAACACCAGATCCTAAAAATATCAGACCACCCAGCCAGCCACCCTGGGATCTAGCCACACTCACCAGAGTGTGGATACCAACTTTGGGACAACCCAGACCCTGCAGCTGGCCATATAAGAAACCAGCCCCATCCACTAGCTGGACAACACTATATCTGGGATGGCCAGCCTCACAATCGCCCACACTAAAACATGGCTCCATCCACCAGTGGGCCAGGACTAGCCCCAGGACACTGCAACTAGCCACCTCATGACACAACACTGCCAACAAGCAAGGCATGATATATTTAAAATGATGAAAGGGAAAAACCTACAACCAAGAATACACAAAGCAGTAAGGCTCTCATTTAGATTTGATAGAGAAATCAAAAGCTTTACAGAGAAGCAAAAACTAGGAGAATTCAGCACCAAAGAACCAGCTTTACAACAATTGCTAAAGGAGATTCTGTAGGTGGGAAACACAAGATAAGAAAACAAAAGAGGAAGGGAAGAAAAAATACTACAAAAACAAACCAAAAAAATTAAGAAAATGCAATAGACACATACATATCAATAATTAACTTAAATGTAAATGGATTAAATTCTCAAACCAAAAGACATAGAATGGGTGTATGAATACAAGAACAAAACTCATGTATATGCTGTCTACAAGAGACCCAATTCAGACCTAGGGACACATACAAACTGAGAGTGAGGGGATGGAAAAAGATATTCCATGCAAATGAAAACAAAAGAAAGCTGGAGTAGCAATATTCATTCATATCAGACAAAACAGTCTTTAAAATAAGGAGTATTAAAAGAGACAAAGAAGGACACTACATAATGATCAAGGGATCAATCCAACAACAAGACATAATAATTGTAAATATATATGCACTCAACATACAAGCACCTCCATAGATAAGGCAAATACTAAAAACAATAAAAGGAAACATTGACAGTAACACAATAATAGAGGGAGATTTTAACACCCCACTTTCATCAAAAGGCAGATAATATGAACAAAAATTTAATAATGAAATAAAAGCCTTATTTGACACATTAGACCACATAGACTTAATTGATATTTACAGGACATTCCAAGTGAAAGCAGCAGAATACACTTTCTTCTCGAGTGCACATGGAATATTTTCCAGGATAGATCACACGTTACATACAAATCAAGTCTCAGTAAATTTAAGAAAATTGAAATCATTTCAAGCAGCTTTTTTGACCTCAACTCTATGAGATCAGAAATCAATTAGAGAAAAAAAACTGTAAAAAACACAAACACATGGGGGCTAAACAATACGTTACTAAGCAGCCAATGAATCACTAAAGAAATCTAAAAGGAAATAAAAAAATACCTAGAGACAAATGGCAATGAAAACATGCTGATCCAAAACCTATGGGACACAGCAAAAGCAGTTCTAAGACAGAAGTTTATAGCAATACAATCTTACCTTGGGATATAAGAAAAATCTCAAATAAACAACCTAACCTTACACTTAAAGCAACAAGAAGAAGAGCAAACAAACACAAAGTTAGTGGAAGGAAATTAATCATGAATATCAGATCTGAAGTCAATGAAATAGAGGCAAAGAAACCAACGCAAAGGTCAATGAAACTAAAAGCTTGTTCTCTGAGAAGATAAACAAAATTAATAAACCTTTAGCCAGACTCATCAAGAACAGAAGGGAGAGGACTCATATCAATAAAATTAGAGATGAATAAGAAGTTACAAACAACAGCACAAAAATAATAAAGATCAGAAGAGACTACTATAAGCAACTATAGGCCAATAAAATGGGCAACCAGGAAGAAATGGACAAATTCCAAACTTCCAAGACTGAACTAGGAAGAAAGAGAAAATATAAGCAGACAAATCAGACAAGTAAGGAAATTGAAACTGTGATTAAAAAACTTCGAACACAAAACTCCTAGATGGTTTCACAGGTGAATTCTATCAAATATTTAGAAAAAGGCTAATTAATACCTATCCTGCTGAAACTGTTCCACAAAAATTGCACAAGAAGGAACATGCCCAAGTTCATTCTTTGAGGCCAACGTCACCCTGATAACAAAACCAGACAAAAATATCACAAAAAAGAAAATTACAGGCCAGTATTACTGAAGAACATAGATGCAAAACTTCTCAACAAAACACTAGCAAACTGAATCCAACAACACATTAAAAGGATCCTACACCTTGATCAACTGGGATTTATCTCACTGATGCAAGGATGCTTCAGTAAACGCAAATCAATCAATATGTTACACCATATTAAAAAATTGAAGAATCAAAAGCATACAATCATCTCAATAGATTCAGAAAAAGCTCTTGACAAAATTGAACAAAAAATTGTGATAAACACTCTCCAGAAAGTGCGTAAAGAAGGACTATTTCTCAACATAAAAAAAGGTGATATATGACAAAACCAGAGGAAACATGATACTCAATGGTAAAAAGCTGAAAATATTTCCTCTAAAATCAGGAACAAGACAAGGATGTCCACTCTCACCACTTTTGTTCAACATAGTTTTGGAAGTCTTAGCCACAGCAATCAGAGAAGAAAAAGAAATAAAAGGAATCCAAATTGTAAAAGAAGTAAAATTGTCACTGTTTGCAGAAGACATAATACTATCCATTGAAAATTCTAAAGATGCTACTGGAAAACTACTACAGCACATCACTGAATTTGGTAGTTACAGGTTACAAAATTAATACACAGAAATCTTGCATGCCCATACACTTACAAGGAAAGATCAGAAAGTGAAATTAAGAAAAGAATCACATTTACCATTCCAACAAAAAGAATAAAGTAACTAGGAATAAACCTACTTAAGGAGGCAAAAACCTCAAAAACTCAAAAAACTGTAAGATACTGATGAAAGAAATAAAAAATGACACAACAGGTGCAGAGACATACCATGTTCTTAGATTGGAAAAATCGATACTGTGAAAATGACTATACTACCCAAAGCTATCTACACATTCAAGGCAATCCTTAGCAAATAATCAATGGCATTTTACACAGAACTGGAACAAAAAATTTCACAATCTGGGCTTCCCTAGTGGCACAGTGGTTGAGAGTCCCCCTGCTGATCCAGGGGATACGGGTTCGTGTCCTGTTCCGGGGAGATCCCACATGCTGTGGAGTGGCTGGGCCCATGAGCCATGGCCACTGAGCCTGCATGTCCACAGCCTGTGCTCCACAACAGGAGAGGCCACAAGAGTGAGGGGTCCACGTACAGAAGAAAAAAAAAATTCACAATTTGTAATGTAACACAGAAGATCCTGAATAGCCAAAGCAAACTTGAGGAAGAAAAATGCACTGGAGGAATGAGGTTTCCTGACTTCAGACTAAACTACAAAGCTACAGTCATCAAAACAGAATGGCTCTGGCACAAAAATGGAAATATAGATCAAAGGAACTGGATACAAATTCCAGACATAAACTCACACATATATGGTCACCTAATCTGTGACAAAGGAGGCAAGAATATACAATGGAGAAAAGACAGTCTCTTCAATAAGTGGTGCTTGAAAACAAGACAGCTACATGTAAAGGAATGAAATTAGAACACTCCCTAACACCATAGACAAAAATAAACTCAAAATGGATTAAAGACCTAAATGTAAGGCCGGATACTATAAAACTCTTAGAGAAAACATAAGCAAAACACACTTTCACATAAATCGCAGCAAAATCTTTTTTGATCCACTTCCTAGAGTAATGAAAATAAAAACAAAAATAAAGACATGCGACCTAATTAAACTTGAAAACTTTTGCACGGCAACTGAAACCATAAACAAGACAAAATGACAACCCTCAGAATAGGAGAAAATTTTTTCAAATGAAGAAATTGACAGGAGATTAATCTCCAAAATATACAAACAGCTCATGCAGCTCAATATCAAAAAAAAAAAAACAACCTGATCCAAAAATGGGCAGAAGACCTAAATAGACATTTCTCCAAAGAAGATATACAGACTGCCAACAAACACATGAAAGGATGCTCAACATCACTAATCATTAGAGAAATGCAAATCAAAACTACAATGATGTATCACCTCACACCTGTCAGAATGCCATCATCAAAAAAATCTACAAGTAATAAAGGCTGGAGAGGGTGTGGAGTAAAGGGAACCCTCTAACACTGTTGGTGGGAATGTAAATTGGTACAGTCACTATGGAGAAGAGTATGGAAGTTCCTTGAAAAGCTAAAAATAGAGCTACCATATGGCCCAGTAATCCCACTCCTAACCATATACCTAGAGAAAAACATAGTTCATAAAAATGCATGCACCCCAATGTTCATTGCAGAACAATTTACAAGAGACAGGACATGGAAGCAACTTAAATTGTGTATGAACAGAGCAATGGATAAAGAGGATGTGGTACATATATACAATGGAATATTACTCAGCCATAAAAAGCACAAAAATGCAATTTGTAGCAACATGGGTGGACCTAGAGATTGTCGGACTGAGTGTAGTAAGTCAGACACAGAAAGAAAAACATCATATGATATCACTTATATGTGGAATCTAAAAAAAAAAGTGTACAGATGAACTTATTTATGAAACAGAAATAGAGTCACAGATGTAGAAAACAAACTTGTGGTTACCAGGGGATAAGTCAGGGAGGGATAAATTGGGTGATTGGGAATGACATACATATACACACTACTATATATAAAATAGATAACAGATAAGAACCTACCACATATCACAGGGAACTCTACTCAATACTTTATAATGACCTATATGGAAAAATAATCTAAAAGAAAAGAGTGGATATTTGTAAATGTATAACTGATTCACTTTGCTGTACACCTGAAACTAAAACAACACTGTAAGTCAACTATACTCCAACACATTTTTTTAAAAAAGCTTATGAATATTCACATAATAGGAGGCTCAGAAAGAAGAGAGACAGAAAGGGGCATAGAACATATTTAAAGGTATAATAGCTATATATTTTCCAAAACTGAGAAACAGACATACAGTAACAGTAAGGACAGAGTTCCAAACAAGAAGAACTCAAAGACACACATGCCAGGACAAATTATAATGAAAATGGAAAAGTTCAAGATAAATAGAGAGTATTAAAAGAAACAAGGGAAAAGCAACAAGTTACATACAGATAAACTCCCATTAGTCTATCAACTGACTTTTCAACAGAAACTCTGCAGACAAAAAGGCAGTGGCAAAATATATTTAAAGTGATGAAAGAAAACAAATACTATTACCTACCCAACAATACTTTCATTCAGAGTTGTTGAAGATATAAAAAATTTTACAGATAAGCAAAAGCCAAAAGATTTCAGCACCAACAAACCACCTTTATAAAAATGTTAAAAATAACTTACCTTAGTGTAAAAGGCCAGAACTAGAAAAATGAAAAATGAAGCTTAAAAAAAGCAAAAATCTCATTGGTTATGGCAAATATAGAGTAAAGGTAGGAAATCAATGATGTATAAAGCTAGTAGGAAATTTAAAAGATGAAAATAGTAAAATTGTCTATAGGTGCAATAAGTAGTTAAGGAATACACAAAACAAAAACATGTAACATATGATATCAAATACAGCAAACATGGGAGAAATGTAAAAATGCAATATTGTTAACACATGTTTGAGGGTCCTTCAAGATGGCAGAGAAGTAAGATTTGGAGATCAGGGGGGACCTTGAAGATGGCGGAAGAGTAAGACGCGGAGATCACCTTCCTCCCCACACATACACCAGAAATACATCTACATGTGGAACAACTCCTACAGAACACTAATGAACGTTGGCAGGAGACCTCAGACTTCCGTAAAGGCAAGAAATTCCCCACACACCCGGGTAGGGTAAAAGAAAAAACAGAGACAAAAGAATAGGGATGGGGCCTGCACCTCTGGGAGGGAGCTGTGAAGGAGGAAATGTTTCCACACACTAGGAAGCCCTTTCACTGGTGGAGACGGGGGTCCACAGAGGACAGCGCAGAAACAGCGGTGCAGACGGCAAGGCAGAGAGATTCCCACACAGAGGATCAGTGCTGACCAGCACTCACCAGCCTGAGAGGCTTGTCTGCTCACCCACCAGGGCGAGTGGGGGCTGAGAGCTGAGGCTCGGGCTTCGGAGGTCAGATCCCAGGGAGAGGACTTGGTTTGCCTGCATGAACACAGCCTGAAGGGCGATAGTGCACCACAGCTAGCCAGGAGGGACTCCAGGAAAAAGTCCGGATCTGCGGAAGAGGGAAGAGACCACTGTTTTGGGGATTGCAAGGAGAGGGGATTCAGAGCAATGCCTAAACAAGTTCCAGAGATGGGTGCAGGCTGCAGCTATCAGCCCAGAAACCAGAGACAGGCATGAAATGTTAAGGTTGCTGCTGCAGCCACTAAGAAACCTGTGAGAAAGCACAAGTCATTATCCACACCTACCTTCCCAGGAGCCTGTGCAGACCACCACTGCCAGGGTACTGTGATCCAGGGACAACTTCTCCGGGAGAACACAAAATCCTCAGGCTAGTGCAATGTCATGCCAGCCTCTGCTGCAACCGTCTTGCCCCGCATTCTATACCCCTTCATCCCCCTGGCCTGAGTGAGCCAGAACCACCTAATCAGCTGCTCCATTAACCCCTTCCTGTCTGGGTGAAGAACAGATGTCAAAGGGCAACCTACATACAGAGGCAGGGTCAAAACCAAAGCTGAACCCCAGGAGCTGTGCAAACAAAGAAAAGAGAGGGAAATTTCTCCATGCAGCCTCAGGAGGAGTGTATTAAATCTCCACTATCAACTTGATGTACACTGCATCTGTGGAATATCTGAATAGACAATGTATCATCCCAAAATTTAGGCAGTGGACTTTGGGAGCAACTATAGACTTGGGCTTTGCTTTCTACATCTAAGTTGTTTCTGGTTTTATGTTGATCTTAGCTTAGTATTTAGAGCTTATTATCATTGGTAGATTTCATTATTGATTTGGTTGCTCTCTTCCTTTTATATATATATATATTTTTTCCTTTATCTCTTTTCATGAGTGTGTATGTTTCTTTGTGTGATTTTGATTGTATAAGTTTTCTTTTACAATTTGCCCTAGGGTTCTGTGTGTACTTTTTTTTTTAGTATAATTTTAAGTGCTTATTTTCAATGGTGGATTTGTTTATTGGTTGGTTTCTCTCTTTCTTCTTACCTTTTATTTTAATATTTTTTATTTTTTTATTTCAATAAATTTATTATTTATTATTTTATTATTTTTTTCTATCTATCTTTTTTTTTTCCTCCCCTTCCTTCTGAGCCATGTGGCTGACAGGGTCTTGGTGTTCTGAGCTGGTATTGGGTCTCAGCCTCTGAGGTGGGAGAGCCAAGTTCAGGATATTGGTCCACCAGAGACCTCCCAGCCCCATGTAATGTCAATCAGCGAGAGTTCTCCCAGAGATCTCTGTCTCAACACTAAGACCCAGTTCCACTCAACAACCCACATTTCCAGTGCTGGACACCCCATGCCAAATAACTAGCAAGACAAGAACACAACCCCACCCATTAGCAAAGAGGCTACCTAAAATCATAGTAAGTTCACAGACACCCCAACACAGACCACTGGACATGGTCCTGCCCATCAGAAAAACAAGATCTAGCCTCATCCATCAGAACACAGGCACCAATACCCTCCTCCAGGAAGCCTACACAACCCACTGAACCAAACTTAGCTACTGGGGGAAGATACCAAAAAACAACAGGAACTATGAACCTGAAGCCTGTGAAAAGGAGACCCCAAACACAGTAAGTTAAGCAAAATGAGAAGACAAAGAAAAACACAACAGATAAAGGAGCAAGGTAAAACCCACCAGAAAAAAATAATGAAGAGGAACTAGGCAGTCTACCTGAAAAAGAATTCAGAGTGTTGATAGTAAAAATGATCTAAAATTTTGGAAATAGAATGAAGGAAACACACATAACATTTAGCAAGTACCCAGAGGAAGTAAAGAGCAAACAAAAAATGATGAAAACAAAATAGATAAAATTAAAAGTTTTCTAAAAGTAATCAAAAGCAGAATAACTGAGGCAGAAAAATGGAAAAGTGACATCGAAGACAAAATAGTAGAAATAACTACTGCAGAGCAAAAAAAGAAAATAAGTTTGAAAATAATTGAGCCATCTCAGAGACCTCTGGAAGAACACTAAACACACCAACATTCGAATCATAGGGGTCCCAGAAGAAGAAGAATAAAAGAAAGGGACTGAGAAAATATTTGAAGAGATTATAGTTGAAAACTTCATTAATATGGGAAATGAAATAGTCAGTCAAGTCCAGGAAGTGCAGAGAGTCCCATACAAGATAAATCCAAGGAGAAAAAGGCCAAGATACATATTAATTAAACAAACAAAAATTAAATGCAAAGAAAAATTATGAAAAGCAGCAAGGAAAAAGCAATAAGTACCATACAAGGGAATAACCATAATGTTAACAGCTAATCTTTCAGCAGCAACTCTGTAAGCCAGAAGGGTGTGGCAGGACATATTTCTAGTCAGGAAAGGGAAAAACCTACAACAAAGATTACTCTACCTAGCAAGGATCTCATTCAGATTTGTGAAGAAATTAAAATCTTAACAGACAAATATAAGCTAAGAGATTTCAGCAACACAAAACCAGCTTTATAACAAATGTTAAAGGAAATTCTCAGGGCAGGAAACACAAGAGAAGGAAAAGACCTACAATAACAATCCCAAAACAGTTAAGAAAATGGTAATAGGACCATACATATTGATAATTACCTTAAATGTAAATGGACTAAATGTTCCAACAAAAAGACATAGACAGGCTGAAGGATACAAAAACAAGAACAATATATATGCTGTTGACAAGAGACCAATTTCAGACGTAGGAACACATATAGACTGAAAGTGAGAGGATGGAAAAAGATATTCCATGCAAATGGAAATCAAAAGAAAGCTGGAGTAGCAATTCCCATATCAGACAAAATATACTTTTAAATAAAGACTATAACAACAGACAGATAAACACTACATAATGATCAAGGGATCAATCCAAGAAGAAGATATAACAGTTGTAAATATTTATACACAAAATATAAGAGCACCTCAATACATAAGGCAAATGCTAAAGGCATAAAAAGGGAAATTGACAGTAGCACAATCATAGTAGGGGATTTTAATAACCCACTTTCACCAATGGACAGATCATCCAAAATGAAAATAAATAATGAAACATAAGCTTTAAATGATACATTAAGCAAGAAGGACTTTAGTGATATTTATAGGACGTCTCATCCAGAAAAAACAGAACACATTTTCTTCCCAGGTGCACATGGATCATTCTCCAGAATAGATCATACCTTGGGTCACAGATAAAGCATTGGTAAATTTATGAAAATTGAAATCATATCAAGTATCTTTTCTGACAACTACACTATGAGGTTAGATATCAATGACAGGAAAAAATCTATAACAAATACAAACATATGGAGTCTAAATAGTACACCTCTAAATAACCAAGAGGTCACTAAAGATATCAAAGAGGAAATAAAGAAAAAAGCCTAGAAACAAATGACAGTGAAACACGATGACCAGAAACCTATGGGATGCAAAAAAACAGTTCTAAGATGAAGTTTATAGCAATAAAATCCTACCTCAAGAAACAAGAAACATCTCAAATAAACAATCTAACTTTATAAGTAAAGCAATTAGAGAAAGATGAACAAAAAGAACCCAAAGTTGGCAGAAGGAAAGAAACCATAAAGATCAGATCAGAAATAAAGGAAAAGAAATTAAGAAAAAAATAGTAAAGATCAATAAATCTAAAAGCTGGTTCTTTCAGAGATAAACAAAATGTATAAACTGTTAGCCAGACTCATCAAGAAAAAAAGGGAGAAGACTCAAATCAATAGAATTGGAAATGAAAATGGAGAAATAACAACTGACACTGCAGAAATACAAAGGATTATGAGAGATTACTACAAGCAACTATATGGCAATAAAATGGACAACCTGGAAGAAATGGACAAATTCTTCAGAAAGCACAACCTTCTGAGACTGAAACAGGAAGAAATAGAAAATATAAACAGACCAATCACAAGCACTGAAATTGAAACTGTGATTAAAAATCTTCCAACAAACAAAAGCCCATAACCAGATGGCTTCACGGGCGAATTCTGTCAAACATTTAGAGAAGAGCTAACACTAAACTTTCTCAAACTCTTCCATAATACATCAGAGGGAGGAACACTCCCAGACTCACTCTACAAGGCCACTATCACCCTGATATCAAAACCAGACAAAGATGTCACAAAGAAATAATACTACAGGCCAATATCACTGATGAAGATAGATGCAAAGATCCTCAACAAAATACTAGCAAACAGAATCCAGCAGCACATTAAAAGGATCATACACCATGATCAAGTGGGGTTTACCCCAGGAATGCAAGGATCCTTCAACATATGCAAATCAATCGATGTGATAAACCATAATAAATAATTGAAGGGGAAAAATCATATGACCATATCAATAGAAGCAGGAAAAGCTTTCTGCTAAATTTGACACCTATTTTGATAAATATCCTCCAGATAGTAGGCATAGAGGGAACTTACCTCAACATAATAAAGGCCACATATCACAAACCCACAGCCAACCTCATTCTCAATGGTGAATAATTGAAACTATTTCCACTAAGGTCAGGAACAAGACAAAGTTACCCACTATCACCACTATTATTCAACATATATATGGAAGTTTTAGCCTCAACAATCAGAGAAGAAAAAATAAACAAAAAGAATCCAAATTGGAAAAGAAGAAGTAAATCTGTCACTGTTGGCAGATTTCATGATATTATACATAGAGAATCCTAGAGATACTACCAGAAAACTACTAGGACTAATCAATGAATTTGGTAAAGTAGCAGGATATAAAATTAATGCATAGAACTCTCTTGCATTCCTATACACTACTCACTATAAATCTGAAAGAGAAATTAGAAAACACTCTCATTTACCACTGCAACAAAAATAATAAAATACCTAGGAATAAACCTATCTAAGGAGACAAAAGACCTGTATGCAGAAGAGTATAAGGCAATGATGAAAGAAATTAAAGATCATGCAAACAGATGGAGAGACATACCATGTTCTTGTATTAGAATAATAAAAATTGTGAAAATGATCATACTACCGAAAGTAATCTACAGATTCAATGCCATCCCTATCAAGCTACCAATGGCATTTTTCACAGAACTAGAACAAAAAATTTCACAATTTATATGGAAACACAAAAGACCCCAAATAGCCACAGCCATCTTGAGAAAGAAAAGTGGAGAGGAATAATCAGGCTCCCTGACTTCAGACTATATTACAAAGCTACAGTAATTGAGACAGTATGGTACTGGCACAAAAACAGAAATATAGATCAATGGAACAGGATAGAAAGCCCAGAGATAAACCCATGCACATATGGTCAATTTATGTTTGATTATGGTGGCAAGAGTATATATTGGAGAAAAGACAGCCTCTTCAATAAGTAGTTCTGGGAAAACTAGTCAGCTACAAGTTTAATAAGGAAATTAGAATACTCCCTAACACCATGCAGAAAAATAAATTCAAAATGAATTAAAGACCTAAATATAAAGATAGATGTTATAAAACTCTTAGAGGAAAACTTAGGCAGAACACTCTATGATGTAAATCACAGCAAGCTCCTTTTTGACCCATATTCTAGAGAAATGGAAATAAAAAGAAAAATAAACAAGTGGGACCAAATGAATATTCAAAGCCTTTGCACAGCAAAGGAAACCAAAAGCAATATGAAAAGACAACCCGTAGAATGGAAAAGAAAAAAATATTTGCAGGCAAAGCAACTGACAAAGGATTAATCTCCAAAGTATACCAGGCAGCTCATGTAGCTCAATACCAAAAAAAACAAACAACCCAACCCAAAACTGGGCAGAAGATCTTAGTAGACATTTCTCCAAAGAAGATATACAGATTGCCAACAAACACATGAAACAATGCTCAACATCACTAATAATTAGGGAAATGCAAATCAAAGCTACAATGTGATATCTCCACTCAGAATGGCTAACATCAAAATATCTACAAACAATAAATGCTGTAGTGGGTGTGGAGAAAAAGTACCCTCTTGCATTGTTCATGGGAATGTAAATTGATACAGCCACTATGGAGAACAGTATGGAGTTTCCTTAAAAATCTAAAAATAGAACTACCATACGACCTAGCAATCTCACTATTGGGCATACACTGTGAGAAAACCATAATTCATAAAGAGTCATGTACCACAATGTTGACTACAGCTTTATTTACAATAACCAGGAAATGGAAGCAAACTAAATATCCATCGACAAATGTGGATAAAGAAGAGGTGGCATATATATACAATGGAATATTACTCAGCCATAAAAAGCAATGAAATTGAGTTATTTGTAGTGAGGTGGATGGACCTAGAGACTGTCATACAGAGTGAAGAAATTCAGAAAGATGAAAACAAACACCATATGCTAACACATAAATATGGAATCTTAAAAAAATAAAACAGGTTCTGAAGAACCTAAGAGCAGGACAGGAATAAAGACACAGATATAGAGAATGGACTTGAGGACATGGGAAGGGGGAAGCGTATGCTGGGTCTAAGTGAGAGACTGGCATGGAGTTATATACATTACCAAATGTAAACTAGATAGCTAGTGTGAAGCAGCTGCATAGCACAGGGAGATCAGCTCGGTGCTTTGTGTCCACTTGAGGGGTTGGGTAGGGAGGGTGGAAGGGAGATGCAAGAGGGAGGGGATATCGGTATATACGTATATGAATAGCTGATTCACTTTGTTATACAGCAGAAACTGACAAACCAATGTAAAGACATCTATGCTCTGATAAAAATGTTAAATAGTAAATAGGAAAAAAAACAATGTTTTGAATTTAAGTGATCAGAAACTTAAACTATTCATATATATATATATATATATATATATATACACACACACACACATACATATATATATATATTCACATATCTATATTTGCTATACACCCCAAAATCTATATTAGATACACACAGAAAAGAATGAAAGGAATCAAAATATAATTATAATTACCAAATCACAATGGAAGATAGCAAAAAGCAAAAGGAACAAAAAAGTACTACAAAACAACCCAAAACAATTAACTAAAAGGTAATAAATTAATTCCTATCAATAATTACATTAAATGTAAATGGACTAAATGTTGCAATCAAAAGACATAGAGTGGGCGAAAGGATACAAAACAAGACCCATATAATGCTGCCTACAATAGACTCACTTCAGATTTACAGACCCACAGACTGAAAGTGAGGGGATGGAAGAAGGTATTCCAGAGGAATGGAAAGAAAAAGAAATCCAGGGTAGCAATGCTTACGAGAAACAAAATAGACTTTAAAACAAAGACTGTACCAAGAGACAAATGAGGACAATATATGATAATCAAGGGATCAAGCCAAGAAGAGTACATATAAATTGTATATATTTATATAGATAGATAGATAGATAGATATAGATATAGATATATCCAAATTCAGAGAACATAATTACAAAAAACAAATATTAGCAGGAACAAAGGGACAAATTTACAGTAACACAATAATTGTAGGAGACTTTGCACTTCACTTTAATCAATGGAGAGATCATCCAGACAGAAAAGCAATAAAGAAGCACTGCTGTTAAAGGACACATTAGATCAGATGTATCACTTTCTCTCTCTCTCTCTCTCTCTCTCTCTCTCTCTCTCTCTCTCTCTATATATATATATATATATATATATATATATATATATAATATTTTATCAAAAAGTAGCAGAATATACATTCTTTTCAAGTGCACATAGCACATTCTGCAGGGTAGATGACATAATACTAGGTCACAAAGCAAGTCTCAGTAAATTTAATAAAATTGAAATTATATCAAGTATCATTTTTGACCAAAATGCTATGAGATGAGAAATGAAATACAAGGAAAAACATACTGCAAAAACACAAAGATGTGGAGGTTAAACAACATGCTACTAAACAAACAATGGTTCACAGAAGAAGTTTTAAAAGTAATCAAAGAATACCTGGAGACAAAAACAAAAACACAATTATCTAAAATTTATGACAGTGAGGAGGAGTCAAAATGGCAGAATAGGAGGATGCTGAATTCACCTCTCATCAAAAGTATATCAATAATACATCTACAAATGGAACAATTCTCCTAGAGCACCTGCTGAACATTAGTGGAAGATTTCTGACAGCTAAAAGGACAAGAAAAGTCCTCTCACAACTGGATAGGATGAAAGAAAGAAGAAAAGAGGAAGTAAAACACTGGCCAGCAAGCCTGATGGGAAACTGAAGTTGAGGATAGGTACCCACACTCAGAAAAACTCCCTCACAGTGGGGAAATCAGCTGGGACAGAAAGGACATTCAGGGGCTCAAAGGAGAATTCAGCAGATGGTCTGTGTAAGACAGGACAAAGTAAGAGCTGCATTCATGGTCTACACAGCAGCTCTGTGCATTCCAGCCTGAGTCATGAGTCAACTATTGCAAAGGGGGGCTGGGTGTTGGAAAGTGGGTTTTGGAGCATAGACCCAGGGAGAGGACAGCTGTTGGCTGTGAAAAGACAGACTGAATGGATAGGAGTAAGGAGCTCCACAATGGGGAAAGTCTGTGGAAAAAGCCTGGGACACTGTAAAGGCAATGCATCATTTTTGAGTGGTGCACAAGGGTCAGAGCCATCATTACAACACCTTTATCCACCCACCAGCTTCTTGGGCCTCCTCAGGTACTGGGAAGAGCTCCCATTTGAGCAGGTTCACCCACCCCTCAGGCCAAGGTCTCCTCCATCCCTGAGCTAAGGGGGCCTGAGTACTGCGCATCCCACAGCCTCCTTGGAAATCAGCCCTGGGTGACCCTGCCTAGGACAAGAGTCTGCCAATGTTGTCAGGGTCTGAGTGCTAAAGCATGGGTTTGGAAAATGGATCCAGGGAGAAGAGTGTTATTGGCTGTGTGGATGCAGCAGAAGGGATGGGAGTGAGGGGATATGCAGCCGGGAACGTCTCTAAGGGAAGTGTATTTTGCCTGGAAAGTGAGACACAATTGTTGAGAGGCACATGGGGGGGTGAGGCTGCTACCGCCCCCACATGTCAGCTCCTGTCTCCATGGGCATTGGGAGAGACTCCCACCAGAGTGAACATGCCACAGTCTGTTGCAACTGCTTGCTGCTTCTGCAACTGCAGGAAACTCGAACACACCCCAATTGTGGCTGCTGTACCCTTCCCTGGCTTTAGTGAGTATGTGTGCCCCAAGCAGCCATTTCTTTTGCTCCCACTCACCTGGGCAAGGAACAGATGCCTGAGAGTGGTGCACATGCAGAGGTGGGATCAAAACCAAAGATGAGCCACAGGGGAGGTGCAACTAAGGAAGAGGAACAGAAAATTTTTTTTTCAGCTGCACAATCCACAGATTAAATCCTTGAGATTGGCTTGGCAAATCCTGCATGTGTGAAATACCTGAATAGACAATGAGTGTTCCCACAATTGAGGTCAGTCAAGCTTTCGCAGCAGTGTACTGTGGGGGCAAGTACATATGGGAGTCAGGCCACGTCAGAGTCTAAGTTGGCCCCACAGTGCCCACAACTGGTTCAGAGACCTACCTAAAGGTATTAAGGCCTCCTGGGGAGGCAGGGCTTGGCTCTGGATCACTGTGGGAGCAAAGACACTGAAACAGGAGGTCCCACGAAAATATTTTTAACACTATTATTCTTTATTTGTTTGTTTCATTTTGTTCAGCTGTTGGTATTACTGCTTTTATTTTTTATTTCTTTCAACATATATATATTATTTTTCTATTTTTACTTTAATTTTTGTTGTTTTGTGGGTTTTTTCTTGTTTTTTCTTTTATTTATTTTTTAGATTGTCTTTATGTGTATATTTTATGTTTTCTTCATTATTTTTGTTGTTGTTGTTTGCTTCCTGTTTTGTTCTATTTTTTATTTTTTGTTTTTGATAGTTTAGTCCTTATTGATTGTTCTCATTTTTTAATTCTTTGTTCTCTTGTGTTTTTTTTGTTTTGTTTTTGGATTTGTTGTTTTTGTTTTCTTTTTTCTGTGTTTGTGTTGAGTTGTAGCTGTTGTTTGTTTACTGTTGTTTTTGCTATTTGTCTTGGGTTTCCTTTGTCTGCTTAATTTCTTTTAATTGTTTTTTCTCTGGTCACACTGTGTGGCTTGAAGGCTCTTGGTTCCCTGGTCAAGGATTGGGCCTGGGCCTCTGGTAGTGCCAAGTCCAGAACACTGGACTGCCAGAGAATTACCAGGCCCAGGGAATATTAATCAGCTAGCATGCTCCCAAAGGTATCCATATCAACACCAAGAACTGGCCCCACATAACTGCCTGCAGGCTCCAGTGCTGGACAGCTCATGCCAAACAACCAGCAAGACAAGAGCAGAGCCCACCCATCAGCAGACAGGGTCCCTAAAGTCATACATGCTGACAGACAGAGGAAAAAACAAAACTGAAAATTAGTACAAGGAAAGAAATCATAAATCAAAAGATAAATAAATAATATGAAGGAAAAATGTAAAAGATTAATGCAACTAAGAGTTGGTTCTTTGAAAAGGTATCATAATTAAACAACCTTAGCATGACTCATCAAGAAGAAAATAGAGTTTTCAAATCAATATAATCAGATAAGACAAATAAGATACAACAAACACTGTAGAGATAAAAAAGGATAATAAGAGATTACTGTGAGCAAATATACACCAATAAAATGGACAATCTAGATGAAATGGACAAATTCCTAGAAATGTACAAACACCCAATAGTGAACAGTGAAGAACTAGAAAATATTAACAGACCAATTACCAGTAATGAAATTGAATCAGGAATGAAAATTAAAACTCGACCAACAAAAATCAGGACCAGATGGCTTCACAGTTGAATTTTAGCAAACATTTAGAGAAGAATTAACATGTATCCTTTTCAAACTATTCCAAAAACTTCAGAGAAAGGAACACTTCTGAATGCATTTTATGAAGCCAGCACCACCATGATACTAAAACCAAAGATATGACAAAAAAGAAAATTACATGCCAATATACTAATGAACATAGACGCAAAACTCACACCAAAATGTTAGTAACCCAAATTCCCTAATATATTAAAAAGGTCATGTACCATGACCAAGTGCGTTTTGTGCCAGCGATGGAAGGATGGCTCAATATCTGCAAATCAATGTGATATACCACATTTATATATTGAAGAATAAAAATTTCATCAACATCTTAGTAGATGCAGGAAAAGCTTTTGACAGAATTCAACATGGATTTATAATAAAACCTCAAAACAAAGTGGGTATAGAGAGAACATAATATAGGCCATATACAACAGGCCCACAGCTAATATCATCCTCAACGTTGAAAAGCTAAAAGCATTTCCTCTAACATCATGAGCAAGATAAGGATACCTGCTCTCACTACTTTTATTCAGTGTAGGATTGGAAGTCCTAGACACATCAGTCAGATATGAAAAAGAAATATAAGACATCCAAATTGGAAAGGAATAAATAAAACTGTCACTGTTTGAACAGGACTTAATACTTTACACAGAAAATCCTAAAGGACTTGAATTAAGATGGCAGAGTAAAACAATGGGGAACACACCTCCACCCACAAATACATCATAAATAAATCTACATGTGCCACAATTCACACTGGAAACTATGTGGAGAGTAGCAAAAAGTCTCCTGTAAAACCAAGGCTGTAAGAATGATACATGAGGAATAGGGTCAAAGTGGAGGTTAAGTTTTCAGGTTGGGAACTGTGCTCTTGGAAGGGGGCTCAGAGAAAAAGGGAAATTGCATGGGTAGAGTGACTGGTTTGAGCCACTTACTGGGTGCCCCAAACCTGGGATCTGACAAAGATGGTAAGGACCATTGGCTGGTTGTAGGGCTGTTGGAAATAACAGGATGGCTGTGGGAAGCTGGACTCTGGTCATGAAGAATGTGTGAATTATTGCTTGCTTCTGAAGCTGGTTGGAAAGGGTGAATTAAATCTGTGGAGCTGGCTGACTGGTTTGCTGCTACCACCTCTGTGTTCACCCCAGCCTAAGCCAAGTGATCCCACTAGCAACATTTTTCTCATGTTGCAGCTCCACAATGGAACATGAGTGGCCATGACAGAGGAAAAAAACATAACTGTGAGACACAATAGCAGCTCAAACTCTAAGTGACATCTGAGCAGGGAGGGGTTAGCCATTACTGGAGATTGCAAATACAACCCATCAGAGGCAGATTAGATGCCTGATAGCAGCCACATGGTCACACCCAATGCTCTGACTCTTGCTTAATTCTCACACCAGTCCCTGTTGCTCTAGAATTGGTGCCCTAATAGGGAACTGACAGACACTGAGCAGAGGGGAAGCCTAGCTTCACCCTTGGCTCCAGCCCTAGGCCCTCCTCTTGTAGGCCCATCTCCTATAAAGTTGATAGCTGTCAACAAACACTCAGCATACTAACATTCACATTACAGAGATCCCAGAAAAATAAGTAGAGAGAGAAGTGGGTCAAAAATGTATTTAAAGAAATTTGGCTGAAAACTTCCCAAGCTTGAATAAGGAAATAGATGCAAAGGTACAGAAAGCATAGAGGGTCCTAAACAAGAGGAACCCAAATAGACCCACACCTAGGCATATCATAATTAAAATGACAAAAGTTGCAAATAAAGAGAGAATTCAAAGGGCAGCAAGAGAAAAACAAAGAGTCATATAAAAGGGAACCAAGTAAGGCTAACAGCTGATTTTTCTAGAGAAATATTATAGTCCAGAGGGAATTGTATGACATATTTAAACTGTTGAAAGAGAAAGATCTACAACATAAGATACCCTACCCATCATTTAGAATTGAAGGAGAGATGAAGAATTTCTCAGACAAGCAAAAAGTAAAATAGCTAATCAATACTAAACCAACACTAAAAAACATGTTAAAGGGTCTTCTCTAAGTAGAAAAGAAAAGCCTTTAACAAGAAGTAAATATCTATAGGAAAGGAAAAATCCCACTAGAATAGGCAAATATATAGCAAAGACTGAGGATCAATCATTTAAATAAGCTATTATGAAAATAAAAACTTTTAAAATCATATATAACTTTATCAGTAAAGGGATAGACATAAAGATGTAAAATATGACATCAAAAACACAATGTGTGGGGGAAGGAAGTAAAAAATGTATATTTACAATGTGTTTAAACTTAAAGTACTACCTGATTAAAGAAAATAGTTAGAGTTATGGGTCAACATATACAAACCTCATGATAACAACAAATCAAAACCTTACAATAGATAGATAAAAACAAGAGAGAAATGTACAGAGACATTCCAGAAAGGAAAATCATTGAGCTACAAGGGAGGAAACTGAAAGAAGAAAACAACAACAGGGAAGATCTACAAAAATAACTGGAAAACAAGTAACAAAATGGGAATAAGTACATGCCTATTAATATTTACTTTAAATATCAATAGACAAAAAGTTCATATCAAAAGATGTAGGGTGGTTTATTAGATAAAAAGGACACATGTGGTGCATAAAACAGTTTCACTTTAGAACTAAAGAGACACACAGACTTTAAGGTAGGGAATACAAAAAAGATATTTCATGCAAATAGAAATGATAAGAAAGTGGAGGTAGCTATACACATATCAGACAAAATATACTTGAAAACAAAATAATTTACAGGAGACAAAGAAGGTAATTATATAAAGGGGTTGGTATAAGAAGAATCGGGTATTTCATTCATTAACTTATATGCAGCCTATACAGGAGCACATAAATATGTAAAGCAAATATTTAAAGACATAAAGGAAGAAATTGACAATGCAATAACAGTAGGGGATTTTAACACCTCATTTACAACAATCAACAGATCATCCAGAAAGAAAATCAATAAAGCAACAGTGGTCTTAAATGATGCAATAGACCATTTGACTTAACAGATATCTATAGGACATTCCATCTAAAAACAGCAGAATATACATTCTTTTTAAGTGCACATGGGATAATCTCCCAGATATGTCACACGCTAGGCCACAAAACAAGTCTCAACAAATTTGAGAGGGTAGAAATTATTATTTTTCTGACCACAACGGTATGAAACTAGAAATCAATTGTAGGAAGAAAAATGGGAAAAGCACAAACACGTGGAGACTAAACAACATGCTTCTAAAAAAATGAGTCAATGGGGCTTCCCTGGTGGCGCAGTGGTTGAGAGTCCGCCTGCCGATGCAGGGGACATGGGTTTGTGCCCTGGTCAGGGAGGATCCCACATGCCACAGAGCGGCTGGGCCCGTGAGCCATGGCCACTGAGCCTGCACATCTGGAGCCTGTGCTCCGCAATGGGAGAGGCCACAACAGTGAGAGGCCCGCGTACCACAAAAAAAAAAAAAAAAAAGAGTCAATGAAGAAATCAAATTGGAAATCAGAAAATACCTTTGATATATGAAAATAAAAGCACAATTTTCCAAAATCTATGGGATGCAGCAAAAGCAGTTCTAACAGGGAAGTTTAATAACAATATAGGCCTACCTGGAAAAAGCAAGAGAAATCTCAAATAAAACAAAAAACTCTCCAACTAAATGGATTAGCAAAAGAAGAAAAAAACAAAGCTCAAAGTCAGCAGATGGAAGGACATAATAAAGATGAGAGGAAATAAATAAAATACAAACAAAAAATAGAAAAACATCAATGAAACTAAGAGCAGGTTCTTTAAAAAAATAAACTAAGTTAATTAACCTTTACCCAGGCTCCTCATTAAAAAAAGAGAGAGAACCCAAATGAACAAAATATGTAATGAAGGAGGAGAAATACCAACCAATACCACAGAGATACAAAAAATTATAAGAGAACACTACAAATAGATATATACCAACAGATTGGAAAATCTGGAAGAAGTGGACAAATTTCTTGAAACATGCAACATGCCAAAACTGAATCAGAAGAAATAGATAATTTGAATTGATCAATCCCTGAAAAACTACTAGATCTCATCAATGAATTTGGCAAAGTTGCAGCATAGAAATGTAATAAACAGAAATCTGTTGCATTTTCTATACACTAGTGATTAACTATCAGAAAGAGAAATTAAGAATACTATCTTACTTACAACTGCATCAAAAATAATAAAATACCTAGGAATAAATCTAAACAAGGAGGTAAATAACCTGTACTTGAAAAACTATGACTGATATATTGAAGATGACACAAACATATGGAAATATATATCATGCTCATGGATTTGGAGGATGAATATTTTTTAAATGTCCATATAACACAAGGTAATCCCTATTAAAACAACAATTATATTTTTTCACAGAAATAAAAAATAATTATAAAATATGTATGGAAATACAAAAGACCCTGAATATCTAAACCAATCTTAAGAAAGAAGAACATGCTGTACGCTGGAAACTAACATAACATTGTAAATTAACTATACTCCAATAAAAATTAAAAACAAAGAAAGAAAGAAAAACAAAGCTGGAGGTATCATGCTGCCTGGTTTTAAATTATACTACAAAACTACAGTAATCATAGTAGCTTGTCACTGTCACAAAAACAAAGACATCGATCAGTGGAACAGAATAGAAAGTCTAGAAATTAACTCACACATATTTTGGCAGTTAATCTATGACAAAGGAGCAAAAATATACAATGGGGAAAAGGTGCCCACTTCAACACATTGTTTTGGGAAACTAGACAGAAGAATAATCAAACTGGACTACTTTCTCACACCATGCACAAAAATAAATTTAAAACCAATTAAAGACTTAAATGTAAGACCTGAAAATATAAAACTTCTAGAAGCAAACTTAGGAAGTATGCTCTTTGACATCAATCTTTTTGTAGTAGTTTTATATATATATATTTTTGATATGTCTCCTCAGGTAAGGGAAATAAAAACAAACATAAACAAATGGAACTACGTCAAACTACAAAGCTTTTACACAGTAAAGGAAACTATCAACAAAAAAATAAGACCTATTGAGTGGGAGAATATATATGCAAATTATATATTCAATAAGGGCTTAGTATCCAAAATATACAAAGAATGCATAAACTTAACATCAGAAAAACAAGCAACCCATTTAAAAAATGGCTGAGGACATGAAAGACATTTTCCAAAGATGACATACAGATGGCCAACAGGCACCTGAAAAGATGCTCCACATCAGTAATCATCAGGGAAATGCAAATCAAAACCATAATGACATATCACATTGCACTTGTTCAGAATGGCTATCATCAAAAAGAAAACAAATTACAAGTGTTGGCAAGGATGTGGAGAAAAGGAAACCATTATGTACTGTTTTTGTGAATGTAAATTGGCAGAGCTGCTATGGAAAACAGTATGAACATCCCTCAAAAAATTAAAAATAGAACTACCATATAAGCCATCAATTCCACTACTGAGTACTTATTTGAAGATAGCAAAAACACTAATTCAAAATCACATATGTACCTGTATATTCATTGCAGCATTATTTATAATAGCCAAGATATGGAAGCAACCTAAGTGCCCATTTTAGATAAATGAATAAAAAATGTGATATATATGTAATATATAATATATATAATGTATATAATTATATACATATAATTGAATATTACTAATAGAAATGAAATCTTGACATTTTCAGCAACATGGATGGACATAGAGCGTATTATACTAAGTGAAACAAGTCAGAGAAAGAAAAATACTGTATAATTTCACTTATATATGGAATTCAATAAATCAAAACAAAACAAAAACACGATTAAGCAGAAACTGATTTATAGACACAGAAAAGAAACAAATGGTTGCCAGAGGTGACTGGGGTGGAGAGAGGAAAGAAATAATTGAGGAAGATTAAGATGTACAAACTTCCAGTTGAAAAATAAATAAGTCATGGCTATGAAATATACATTGTGGGAAATGTTATCAATAAATATATAATATGTATTATCAATATATATATATTATAAATATTATCAATAAATATATATCAATCAATAAATTATACATAAATATATGATATATCTTTGGGTGATAACATATCATAACTAGACTTGTCCTGGAAATCATTTTGAAATGTATAGAAATATCAAAACACTATGTTATGTAACATGAACATAGTGTTGTAGGTCAATTACACTTAAAACAAACACACTAATAATCAAAATCATAGAAAAATTAGATCAGATTTTTGGTTACCAGAGTTGGGAGGTGGGGGAAAGGGTAATTGATTGGAAGCAGTCAAAATATACAAACTTCCAGTTATGAGATAAATAAGTTCCAGGGATGTAATGTACAACATGATAAATATAATTAACTCTGGTGCATGTTTTTAGGAAATTTGTTAAGAGAGTAAATCCTAAGAGTTCTCATGACAAGGAATTTGTATTTCCTTAATTTTGTATCTTAATGAGATAATAGATGTTCACTAAACTAACTGTGATAATTATTTCATTATGTATGTAAGTCAAATCATTTTGCTGTACACCTTAAACTTATATACGCCATATGACAATTATATCTCAATAAAATGGGAAAAATATATAACCAGGACTTCAAACTAATTTAAAAATTAATGATTGATTAAATAAGAAATTGCACAGAAAACAAAACTCTAGTGAATAAAAATAGCAAGTAGACACTCCACTCTCAAGGAGGTGTAACATTTCTACCCATGGAAAGAGGAAAAATAAGGTAATTTTACACTGTAGAATCCTCACAATTATTAGCTCACCCAGGTGATAAATGTGCACATCAATAGAAATAGGTCATATTGATAGCATGTACCCTTAACATGATGAGATTTTGAGGTCATTTTACTTCTATGGTCTTTTTCCTCAAAATTTTTATAACAATTTCCCAAACTAAATTTAACAGCTCCGTTACTGTCACATCTAAGTTTTAAAAATTGATTTTTGTAATCAATCCTCCCATTTAATAAAGAGAAATTAGGTCTTACTAAAGGTTTGGTCTTGCTAAAGGCTTGATTGCTCAGAAGAGAGACAAATTCTTGGCTAATAAGTATTGTTTGTTTGTTTCTTTCTGTTGAGATCAAGTCAGGGGATGTGGATAGCATTTTACCTCTATGGTCTTTCTCCTCAAAAGCCAGTATCCCAGCAAGAACTTCAGATAAACTTCAACTGAGGGACATTCCTCAAAATACTTGACTAGTGTAATTCAAAACTGCTAAGGTCATGCAAAACTAGGATAGTTTGAGATACTATCACAGCCAGGAGGAGCCAAAGTAGACATAATGATTAAATGTAATGTATACTGGATGGGATCCTGGTATACAATAAAATGATATTAAGTATAAATGGAGAAAATAGGAATAAAATATGGACTTTAGATAATGATAGTATATCATTATTGATTCATTAATTATAACAAATATACCTCAATTATATATTAACAAAAGGGAAAATTGTACTGCCTTTGCAACTTTTCTGTAAACCTAAAACAATTCAAACGTAAGTTTATTTTAGGGCTTTCCTGATGGCGCAGTGGTTGAGAGTCCGTCTGCCGATGCAGGGGACACAGGTTCGTGCCCCGGTCCGGGAGGATCCCACATGCCGCGGAGTGGCTGTGCCCGTGGGCCATGGCCGCTGAGCCTGCATGTCCGGAGCCTGTGCTCCGCACTGGGAGAGGCCACAACAGTGAGAGGCCCACGTTACCGCAATAAATAAATAAATAAGTTTATTTTAAATATGATCATGGAAGGGAATGTTGAGTATATTGAAGTGCTATAGAAGATAACTATAAATTACTTATATAAGAATAGCTTTTGTGTAGAATGGGCTTAGAATTGGCAGTTTGATGTAGTCCCTGGCCCAATGTCTTTATATGGTATTCTCAACAACAATTATAATGATGAGGTACAGAGGACAAAATACATTCAAATTCTCAGTATTCAAATTCTCAGATTGCAGTGGAAGATACCCGGCCCCAACTGGAAGGATATTTTGAGCAATTATCATAAGAAACATATATTACTCTCTTTCTCAGTGTGCCCTAAAAAAGGAAATTTGGCAGCTAATGAAACTCTGTGCCCACACTAATCAGTAAATTCTTGCTTTTCAAGCACCAAAAAAAAAAAAAAAATCATGTATGGAAAGAAAATACCATAGTCAGTTTACTCTCTAATATTTTGATTTCAGAGTATAGTTTTAGCAGTATAGCAAGTCAAAAATATTTTTACTTAGCTTTATTTGGGAAAAAATGAAAATCAACTTCTTTCAAATAAATCCTTTTGAGAGATATTCAATTATTTCACACAAAGTTGGTTTTGATGGACTATAAAATTCTCTGAGTTTCTGAGCTTCTAGCTATTCATCCAGAAAATTTTGCCAGACTCTTGTCATGAACAAGTGTGTGAGAGTCTAAGATTGATTCGTTCCAGTTGGTACATTGGTGTGAAAGTTCTCCTCCTCATACTCTATTCATTTTCACCTTCCTCCTTTATAATCTTCTCTTTTCTTTTCTCCTTACTCACTTTTTTTCTGTTCTTCCTCTCTCTTTTCCTTTTTCATATCAAAGCAGACAGGTATGACTTAGTTCTTTCAAGATGTGAAAGTTTTACATTTCACTGGATGAAAACTATGAGAAAAGGGATTAACAAATACAGGAAGAGTCATTTAGGCTAACATCTTAACAGGAGCAAGGGTATTAATATTTCCTCTGCTCCTAACAATACACCAGGTATTGTGCTAGGTGCTTTACACACATTATTTCAATAACTTTGGTGTAGGTGGGGTTAGGTGTTATTTCCAATATACAAGTGAGGAAACTAAGGTTCAGAAGCCTTAAATAGCATGTCCAAGTTCCAAAAATTTCATAATTGTTGGAATTATGATTCACATGTAAGGCCATCTTCATGAAATAGATTTTTCTATTTTGAATTTCAATTTTATTCATTTATGCTGGGACATGTGCTACAATTGAACAAGGCAGACCAGTTCCAGGTCAATAAAAATAAAGTGGTGACATTCTGAGAATAAAAGATGGTGTAACATGGTGGCTAACAGCATGGGCTTTGGCAGCAGAGAAATGTGAATTCAAAACTGAGGTCTGCCATTTAATAGTGCATGCCCTCAAGGAGTCCATTTAGGCTCCCTAGGTTTTGCTTTTTTATTCTAAAATATGTAGGCAATGGTATTCACTTCAAAGGGTGATAAAGATTAAATGAGGCAATGCATTTAAAGTACCTGACACAAGGCCTGGCATATAGTAATTATTCAGGTTGTTATTGTTACACATTAAAGTCAAGGAAAGAGGTCATCCTGAAGGATCTAATTCATCATCAGTGTAACATGGGCGGATTATTAAGTCATTCCCATGATTGCAGGGAAAACAAATTATATAATATATACCATATATTTCATTAAATAATGAAAACACATTAAAACAATAAACAACATTTTTAAATTTCATTGAAGAAAGTAAATAGAACTATAAATACATAACCACCTAGTTTATTTTGTAATTAACCACAATTTATATATTCATATTTCAAATTCAAAGCAATCTTTTGAGAAGTAGAAATACTTATAAACATTGGATATTTAGATTTTGGGAATTTGCGGTAAGCAGATGTGACAAACTTCAAAAATATAACATTTTTAAATTTATTACTAAAAAATACTTTTTGCTGTATATTTAAGCCAAAATATTTTATTTTACTTAGTCAAATGCATGAGAGAAAGTAAGTACGATTTATTTTGATGTGTAATTATTTTAGTCACTTTTCAATATCTTAATGCAATCCATTTTATTGGAAGCTATGTATAAAATAACTAATAGGTCATTAATATGGGTATTATTGAAGTAAAAAAGAAAAATAAAATAATCCTTTCTGCATCAATTACAAGTTTAATAAACAGAAAAAATATAGAGAGCCAGAAAAACAAATAAAAATGTTTACCACATAATATAACTTTCTCTATTAATTTTATGTTTTCATATCAACATGTATTAGTTATATAACCTATTAGTCTTGAATACTGGATGAAATAATATTTTTAATATTCTCCATTTAAAAGAAAACATTTTATACACTCCTACAGATAGGTTTTATACATTTAAAAGGTATTCTGTTCAAATAATATTTTAGAAACTATCTATTTTGCTTTACATTAAAGTCAATATATGATATGCCAAATGAAAACCATTCATTAAATCAAACCTCCTGCTCATTAAAGAGTATACAAATATTAAGGTCTCAATTTTATGGAAATATCTCTTTTAATATAACTGCATACAAAGTTTTATTGAGGATCAAAATAACAGGAAAATTGTGAGTGTTTCAAAAATCACAATTGCAGTACTTTTACTTAAAAGTAAAACCAGGTTTGAAGACAAGTAGTAGAAAGACATAAAAATATTAACATACATTTTATTAATGAATGTAAGCTTAATTTTTAAAATATAGCAACAAGTGTGATCATCGTGGAATTAAAAGAAATCATACACAGCTAACTAAGAGTGCAAATTGGTACAAATGTTATAGAGAGCAATTTGGTAATATGAAGCAATAGCTTTTTAATGTTTTTTTCCTTATCCATTTCAAGTTTATTTATTTATTTATTTGATGTATAGTTGACTTACAATATTATATTAGCTACAGGTGTACAACATACAACACAGTGATTCAATATTTTCATAGATTACACTGCATATAAAATTTTAAAAAATTGGCTACATTCTCTGTGCTGTACATTACAACCTTATATATCATTTATTTTATACCTAGTAGTTTGTAACTCTTAACGCTCTTCCACTATCTTCTGCCTCTCCCCACCCTGCTACTCACTAGGAACCACTTATTTGTTCTCTGTATCTGTAAGTCTGTTTCCGTTTTGTTATATTTTCTCATGTGTTTTACTTTTTAAATTCCACATATAAGTGAAAACATACAGTATTTGTCTTTGTCTGACTTATTTCAGTAAACATAATACCCTCCAGATTAATACATTTTGTTGCAAATGACAAAATTTCATTCTATTTTATGGCCGAGTAATATTCCATGGTGTGTGTGTGTGTGTGTGTGTGTGTGTGTATAACTTTTTTATTCATCAGTTGATAGGCATAAGTTGCTTCTTTATATTTTCTATTTGAATTAATGCTTCTATGAATATTGGGGTGCATATATTCAGGAAATGAATTGCTGGACCATATGTAGCTCTATTTTTTTTTTACATCTTTATTTTAGTATAATTTCTTTACAATGGTGTGTTAGTTTCTGTTTTATAACCAAGTGAATCAGTTATACATATACATATATTCCCATATCTCTTCCCTCTTGCATCTCCCTCCCTCCCACCCTGCTTATCCCACCCCTCTAGGTGGTCACAGAGCACCAAGCTGATATCCCTGTGCTATGCGGCTGCTTCTCACTAGCTATCTATTTTACGTTTGGTAGTGTATATATGTCCATGCCACTCTCTCGCTTTGTCACAGCTTACTCTTTCCCCTCCCCATATCCTCAAGTCCATTCTCTATGTCTGTGTCTTTATTCCTGTCTTACCCCTAGGTTCTTCATGACATTTTTTTTCGTAAACTCCATACATACGTGTTAGCATATGGTATTTGTCTTTCTCTTTCTGACTTACTTCACTCTGTATGACAGACTCTAGGTCCATCCACCTCACTACAAATAGCTCAATTTTGTTTCTTTTTATGGCTGAGTAATATTCCATTGTATATATGTGCCACATCTTCTTTATCAATTCATCCGATGAGGGACACTTAGGTTGTTTCCATCTCCGGGCTATTGTAAATAGAACTGCAATGAACATTTTGGTACATGACTCTTTTTGAATTATGGTTTTCTCAGGGTATATGCCCAGTAGTGGGATTGCTGGGTCATATGTTAGTTCTATTTGTAGTTTTTTGTTTTTTTCTTTTGCAGTACGTGGGCTTCTCACTGTTGTGGCCTCTCCCGTTGCAAAGCACAGGCTCCAGACGCGCAGGCTCAGTGGTCATGGTTCACAAGCCCAGCCGCTCCACAGCATGTGGGATCTTCCTGGCCCGGGGCACAAACCAGTGTCCCCTGCATCGGCAGGCGGACTCAACAACTGCACCACCAGCCCCTATTTGTAGATTTTTAAGGAACCTCCATACTGTTCTCCATAGTGGCTGTACCAATTCACATTCCCACCAGCAGTGCAAGAGTGTTCCCTTTTCTCCACACCCTCTCCAGCATTTATTGTTTCTAGATTTTTTGGTGATGGCCATTCTGACTGGTGTGAGATGATGTCTCATTGTAGTTTTGATTTGCATTTCTCTAATGATTAATGATGTTGAGCATTCTTTCATGTGTTTGTTGGCAGTCTTTATATCTTCTTTGGAGAAATGTCTATTTAGGTCTTCTGCCCACTTTTGGATTTGTTTTTTTGTTTTTTTTGTTATTGAGCTGCATGAGCTGCTTATAAATTTTGTAGATTAATCCTTTACCAGTTCCTTCATTTGCAAATATTTTCTCCCATTCTGTGGGTTGTCTTTTGTTCTTGTTTATGGTTTCCTTTTCTGTGCAAAAGCTTTGAAGTTTCAGTAGCTCTATTTTTAATTTTTTGAGCTAACTCCTTACTGCTTTCCACAGCGGCTGAACCAATTTACATTCCTACAAAGAGTGCACAAGGGTTACCTTTTCTCTACATCCTCACCAGCACTTGTTATTTGTTGTCTTTTTGATGAAAGCCATTCCGACAGGTGTGAGGTGATACCTCCTTGTGGTTTAGATTTGCGTTTTTACGTCTTCCTTGGAAAAAAATGTATATCCAGGTCCTCTGCTCATTATGTAATTAAGTTGGTTGATTTCTGACATTGTGTTGTATAAGTTTTTCACATTTTTAGCATATAAATCCCTTATCATACATATCATTTGCAAATATCTTCTATTCAGTAAGTTGCCTTTTTATTTTGTTGATGGTTACCTTCATTGTGCAAAGGCTCTATCTTTTATTGTCTCATTTGTTTATTTTTGCTTTTGCTTCCCTTGTCTGAGAAGATAAATCCAAGAAAATATTTAAAAGACCTATGTCAAAGTGCATACTGATTAGGTTTTTTTCTAGGAATCTTATGGTTTCCATTCTTATATTTAGGTCTTTAATCCATTTTGAATTTATTTTTGTGTATGGTGTGTGAAAATGTCCTAATTTCATTATTTTAAATGTAGCTGTCTAGTTTTCAACACCATTTATTGAATAAATTGTTTTTCCCCATTTTATAATCTTGCCTCTGTTAGATTATTTGATAAGATGAGTGTAGGTTTTTTCTATGCTCTCTATTCTGTTCTGTTTATCTCTGTGTCTGTTTTTGTGACACTACCATATTAATTACTGTCGCTTTGTAGTATAGTCTGAAGTTAGGGAGAATGATCCCTCCAGCTTTCTTCTATTCTCAAGTTTGCTTTGACTATTCAGGGTCTCTCGTGGTTCTACATATATTTTAAAATTATTTGTTCTAGTTCTGTAAAAAGTGTCGTGGGTATTTTGATAGGGATTGCATTAAATTTGTAGATTGCTTTGGGAAGTACAGATAGTTTAACAACATTAATTCTTCCAATCCATGAACACTGTATATCTTTCAATTTATTTTTATTTGTATTTTTTTTCAGTTTGTTTCATCAATATCTTATTGTATTCAGAGTATAGGTCTTTAACTCCCCTGGTAAATTTATTTCTAACTATTTTATTCTTTTTGATGCTGTTGTAATTTGGATTGCTTTCTTGCTTTCTCATTTTGATAGTTCATTATTAGTGTATATAAAAGCAAACTAGGGCTTCCCTGGTGGCACAGTGGTTGAGAGCCTGCCTGCCAATGCAGGGGACGCGGGCTCGTGCCCCAGTCTGGGAGGATCCCGCGTGCCACAGAGTGGCTGTGCCTGTGGGCCATGGCCACTGTGCCTGCATGCCTGGAGCCTGTGCTCTGCAATGGGAGAGGCCACAGCAGTGGGAGGCCTGTGTACCACAAAAAAAATAATAAATAAAAAAGCAAACTATTTCTGTATATTTATCTTATATCTTACAATTTTACTAAATTTATTTATTAGTTCTACTTAATAGTTTTTTTTTTTCTTCTTGGTGGAGACTTTAGGGTTTTTCTATGTATAGAATGTCATCTACATTGGATGCCATTTGCTTTTTTCCTTGTCTGATTCTGCTGACCAGGACTTCCAATACTATGTTAAATAGAAATGTGAGAGTGGACATCCATTTTTTGTTTCTGATCTTAGGGAAAATGTTTTCAACTTTTCACCCTTGTGTATGATGTTAGCTGTCTGTGTGTTTGTCATATACAGCCTTTATTATTTTGATATATGTTCCCTGTATACCAATTTTGTTGAGTTTTTATCATGAATGGACATTCAATTTTGTCAAATGCTTTTTCTCCATTCATTAAGATGATCATATGATTTTTATTTTTAATTTCCTTAATGTGGTGTATCACATTGTTTGATTTGCATGTATTGAACAACCCTTGCATCCCACTTGATCATGGTGTGTGACCCTTTTACTGTATTGTCCAGTTAAATTTTGCTAATATTTTGTTGAGAATTTTTACAGTTATATTCATCATGGATATTGGCCTGTATTTTTCTTTTTTTTTGTAGTGTCTTGTCTGGTTTTAGTATCAAGATAATGCCAGCATCATAGAATGTTTTTGGGAGTTTTCTCTCATCTTTACTTTTTTTTGAATCATTTGAGAAGAATAGGTACTAACTCTTTTTAAATGTTTGGAAGAATTGTCCTGTGACCCTGTCTGGTTCTGGACTTTTACTTGATGGGAATTTTTGATTAGTGATTCAATTTGAATATTAGTAATTGATCTGATCAGATTATATATTTCTTCCTATTCAGTCTTGGAAGATTGTGTGTTTCCAGGAATTTATTCATTTCTTCTAGTATATCCAATTTTTTGGCTTTTAACTCTTCTTAGCATTCTCTTATGAATGTTTCTATTTCTGTTTTATCTTTTCTTCTTAATAAGTTTGACTAAAGGCTTATCAATTTTATTTAAAAAAAATAAAGCCCTTGGTTTTATCTATATTTGTTTAAATTTATTTATTTATTTTTGGCTGTGTTGGGTCTTCATTTCTGTGCAAGGGCTTTCTCCAGTTGCAGTGAGCGGGGGCCACTCTTCATCACGTTGCGTGGACCTCTCACTGTTGTGGCCTCTCGTTGCAGAGCACAGCTACAGACACGCAGGCTCAGTAGTTGTGGCTCATGGGCCCAGTTGCTCCACGGCATGTGGGATCCTCCCAGACCACAGCTTGAACCCATGTCCCCTGTATCAGCAGGCAGATTCTCAACCACTGTGCCACCAGGGAAGCACTATATTTTCATATTGAATTTTTGAGTCTGTTTTATTTATTTCCTTTTGATCATTATAACTTCTTCTGATTTTGAGCTTTGTCAGTTCATCTTCTTCTCATTTCTTTAATGGTAAATTTGGCTGTTTATTTGAGATTTTTCTCATTTCTTGAAGTAGGTCTGTATCACTATTAATTTCCCCCTTAGAACTGCTTTTGCTGTGTCTAATAGAATTTGGAATGTTGTTCTTTAAATTTCGTATGTCAAAGATATTTTCTGATTCTGTGTTTGATTTCTTTTTTGTACCATTGTTTTTTTAAAATACCATGATTTGTCTTCACAGATTTTTGTTTTTCTCACTTTTATTCCTATAACTGATTTCTAATTTCATACCCATGTGGTTAAAAAAGTTGCTCAATGTAATTTCTGTCTTCTTAATTTTTTGAGGCTTGATTTGTGGCCTAGCATGTGATCTCTCCTGGAGAATGTTCCTTGAGCACTTGAAAATAATGTGTATTATGCTCTTTCTGGATGGCATGTCCATCTGGTATAATGTATCAATTAAGGCCAATGTTTCATTATTGATTTTTAGTCTTGATGATATATCCTTTTATTTACTGGGGTGTTAAAGTTTCATATTATTATTATATTGCTGTCAATTTCTCCCTTAGTAGTTAATATTTTCTTTGTATATTTAAGTGCACTTATGTTAGGTGTATATATGTTTATAAATGATGTATCCTCCTCTTCTATTGAACTCTTCATCATTATATACTTCCCTTCTTTATCTTTTATTATAAACCTTCTTTTAAAGTATTCTTGTCTGATATGAGTATTACTACTCCAGCTCTCTTTTCATTTCACTTTGCATGGGATATCTTTTGCATCCCATCACATTCAGTCTGTGTGTCCTCAGCACTGAAGTGAATATTTTCTAGGCAGCATATAGATGGGTCTTTTTTTAATCCAATCAACCACCCTATGGTTTATGATATAAACTTTAGTCCACTGATATTTAAAGTGATTATTGATATGTATATACTTATTGCCAATTTGTTATTTGTTTCCTGGTTATTCTTGTAGTATTCTCTTTTCATTTTTTAAATTAATTTTTATTGGAGCATAGTTGCTTTACAATGTTGTCTTAGTTTCTGCTGTACAGCAAAGTGAATCAGCTATACATATAGACATATTGACTCTTTTTTAGATTTCATTTTCATATAGGTTTTTACAGAGTATTGAGTAGACTTTCCTATGCTATACAGTAGGCTTTTATTAGTCATCTATTATATATATAGTAGTGTGTATATGTCAATCATAATCAACCAATTTATCCCTTCCTACCTCACCTTTCATCTTTGGTAATGATAAGTTTGTTTTCTACATCTGTGACTTTATTTCTGTTTTGTAAATAAATTCATATGTACCAATTTTTAGATTCCACCTATAAGTTATACCATATGATATTTGTTTTTCTCTGACCTACTTCACTTAGTATGACAATCTTTAGGTTCATCCATGTCATTGCAAATTGCATTCTTTCTTTCTTTTTTATGGCTGAATAATATTCCATCCTGTATACATATATACCACATCTTATTTATCCATTCTTCCATTGATGGACATTTAGTTTTTTTCTATGTCCTGGAAACATTGTAAATACTGCTGCAATGAATACTGGGGTACATGTGTCTTTTTGAATGAAGGTTTTCTCCAGATATAGGCCCAGCAGTGGGATTGCTGGATCATATGGTAGCTCTATTTTTAGTTTTATAATGAATATCCATACTGTTCTCCGTAGTGGCTGTACCAATTTACATTCCCACCTACAGTGTAGGAGGGTTCCCTTTTCTCCACACCCAATACAGCATTTATTGTTTGTAGATTTTTTTTTTTTTTGTGGTTCAAAGACCTCTCACTGTTGTGGCCTCTCCCATTGTGGATCACAGGCTCCAGATGAGCAGGCTCAGCGGCCATGGCTCACAGGCCCAGCCGCTCCATGGCATGTGAGATCTTCCCAGACCGGGCCATGAATCCATGTCCCCTGTATTGGCAGGCGGACTCTCAACCACTGTGTCACCAGGGAAGCCCTGTTTGTAGATTTTTTGATGATGGCTATTGTGACAGGTGTGAGGTGATACCTTATTGAAGTTTTGGTTCACATTTTTCTAATAATTAGTGACTTTGAGCATCTTTTCATGTGATTTTTGGCCATGATGGCCAATTTGTATGTCTTCTTTGGAGAAATGTCTGTTTAGATCTTCTGCCTATTTTTTGATTGGGTTGTATTTTTTTTTGATATTGAGCTGCATTAGCTGTTCATATATTTTGGAGATTAATTCCTGGTCAGTTGCTTTATTTGCAAATATTTTCTCCCATTCTGTGGGTTGTCTTTCTGTTTTGTTTATAGTTTCCTTTGCTGTGTATTACCTTTTAAGTTTAATCAAGCCCCTTTTGTTTATTTTTGTTTTTATTTTCATTACTCTAGGAGGTGGATCATAAAAGAGGTTGCTGTGATTTATGACAAAGTGTTCTGCCTATGTTTTACTCTTAGACTTTTATAGTATCCAGTCTTAAATTTAGGTCTTTAATCCATTTTGAGTTTATTTTTGTGTATGGTGTTAGAGAATGTTCTAATTTCATTATTTTACATGCAGCTGTTCAGTTTTCCAGCACCATTTACTGAACAGACTATTTTTTCTCCATTGTATAATCTTGCCTCCTTTGTTATAAATTAGGTGACCATAGGTGCTTAGGTTTTTGTCTGGACGTTCTATCCTGTTCCACTGATCTATGTTTCTGCTTTTGTGCCAGTACCATACCCTTTTGATGATTGTACTTTTGTAGTATTGTCTGAAGTCAGGGAGACTGATTCCTCCAGCTCTGCTTTTCTTTCTCATGAGAACTTTTGCTATTGGTGGTCTTCTGTGTTTCCATACATATTATAAAAATTTTTTGTTCTAATTCTGTGAAAAATGCCATTGGTAATTTGATAGGGATTGCATTGAATCTGTAGAGTGCTTTGGGTAGTATAATCATTTTGACAATATTGATTCTTCCAATACAAGAACATGGTATATCTCACCATCTTTTTTGTGTTATATTTTATTTATTTCATCAGTATCTCAAGTTTTCTGAGTACAGGTCTTTTGCCTCCTTAGGTAGATTTATTCGTGTTTTATTCTTTTTGATGCAATGGTAAATGGGGTTGTTTCCTTAATTACTCTTTCTGATCTTTCATCATTAATGTATAGGAGTGCAAGTTATTTCTGTGTATTCATTTTGAATCCTACAATTTTCTGGTGGTTTTCTGGTAGCATCTTTAGGATTCTCTATGTATAGTATCATGTCATCTGCAAACAGTGACAGTTTTACTTCTTATTTTCCAATTTGGATTCCTTTTATTTATTTTTCTTCTCTGATTGCCATGGCTAGGACTTCCAAAACTATGTTGAATAAGAGTGGTGAGAGTGGACATCCTTGTCTTTTTCCTGATCTTAAAAGAAATGCTTTCAGTTTTTCACCATTGAGAATGATATTTTCTGTGGTTTTGTCACATGTGGACTTAATTATGTTGAGGTATGTGCCCTCCATGCTCACTTCCTGGACTTGAGTGAGTGTTTCCTTTCTCATGTTAGGGAAGTTTTTGGCTATATTTTCTCAGGCCCTTTCTCTTTCCCTTTGCCTCCAGGCACCACTATAATGCAAACTTAGGTGTATTTAATATTGTTCCAGAGGCCTCTGAGACTTTATTCATTTATTTTCGTTCTTTTCTGTTTATTCTGTTCTGTGGCAGTGATTTCCACCACTCTATCTTTCAGCTAACTTATTCTTCTTCCTCAGTTATTCTGCTATTGATTCCTTCTAGTATATTTTTCATTTGAGGTATTGTATGGTTCATCTGTGTTTGTTCTTTAGATCTTCTAGTTCTTTGTTAAACATTTCTTGTATCCTCTCTATCTGTACTTCCATTCTTTTTGTGATATTGTGGATCATCTTTACCATCATTTCTCTGAATTCTTTTTTCAGGTAGATTGCCTGTCTCCTGTTCATTTAGTTGTCCTTATGGGTTTTTATTTTCTTCCTTCATTTGCAACATATTTCTCTGTCATCTCCTTTGGTTTAACTTTCTGAGTCTGTGGTCTCCTTTCCATAAGCTGCAGTACTGTAGTTCCTCTTGCTTCTGGTGTCTGTCTCCTGGTGGCTGGAGCTCGGTCTTGTCCCTCTGATGGGCAGGGCCATATCAAGTGGTGTGTTTTGAGGTGGCTGTGAGCTCGGTTTGACTTTAAGCAGCCTGTTATCTGATGCATGGGGCTGTGCTCTTATCTTGGTGGTTGTTTGTCCTAAGGCTTTCCAGCACTGAAGCCTGCAGATTGTTTCATGTGGCTGGGTCTTGGTACTGAAATGTGGACCTCTGTGTGAACTCACTCTGATCAATGTTCCCTGGGGCCTCCACTACCAGTGTGCTTGCCCTCACAGTGATGTATAATAGACCTTTTCCTCTTCACGAGACTCTGCAAAATGCCTAGGTAGATGTAGCCCAGGTTCTTATTGATGTACTGCTTTGTGCTGTGTCCCAGTGCACGTGAGACCTTGTGTGCACTCTTCAAGAGTGGAATATCTGTTTCCCCCAGCCCTGTGGAGTTCCTGCACTCAAGCCTTGATGGCTTTCAATGCTAAATATTCTGGGGGTTCTTCCATCAAATGCCAGACCCTCAGATTCTCTTGGAGGGCTCTTTTATTTGGGAACATCCCTATGTAGCCTGCATGGGTTTAGTATTTTTTGGCACAAGTGTTGTTTTTAGTATAGATGTCTGCCATCTTTTTCCTCAGTGAATGCTGGCTGTTATGTCCTTTATATTAGGTGCGACTGATGTTATGGTGACAAGAGCATGCACTGGATATTGAGCAAGGCCTCAGCTTTGCTCTGTGGCTCTCACTTCCCTGTCAGGGGTGGAGTCTGCTCCCTAGTTGTTGGATTAGAGTACACCAGAGCTGTCTTTTAGCTGTGTTCCTGATCTGTGGTGTGAGATATGCAGGATTGGAGAACTCCACTGGGAGGGAAGCCACTGAATATTCCTCCTTTGGAGCTGTTCACCTGTAGTTGTGCTCTGTTGTGTCACCTTTCACCCGTTGTGTGAGCTCTCAAATTACACTGTTGTTGGCACTGATCTCAGCCCCACCTTAACTGTGGGTATGCTGGCAATTGGCCCTGGTGTCCCTCAGACGTTGTTTTCACCAAGCCACCAGCGTAAATCCACTAAAGTCAGGTCACAGGATTGCAGTAATTATGAATCTTGATCCGCTGTGGGTGCTCAGACTCTAAACCTCCTGTCGGGGCATCTCAGACTTTGGCCTGGCCCAACCCCCAAATGTATGGGCCCACAAAGTCTACAGCTGATAAAGCTATACTCATATTGGCTGTGGGAGCACTCATTATACTTTAAGATGTTCTGTAGATGGCGTGTTTACAAACCTGGTTGTGGGGGTGTTAATTTGTGGTTTGTGCAGCTGTGAGGAGAGATTTCAGCTTTTCTTCCTTAATTGCACTGTTCCTGGGGCTCAGCTTTGGTTTCAGCCCCAGCTTTGAATGTGGGCCACCCACAAAGTTCTGTTCCAGAAGCTACCCTGGAGCACACGAGTGCATCCAGGCAAGGAAGGGGTGTGGAGGCAGTGGGGTCTAGAGTCACTGGAGCTCTGGTGGAAACGAAGTGCATGGGGTAGCCGGCAGCTGTGAGTGCAAGAGAGCCTGCCCCAGTGGGGGCCCTTTCCTAGTGTGCAGCTGCAGGCATGAGAGAGCTGGCCCTGGTGGTGACAGTGCATGTAGGGGAGGCAGTCAGCATGAGAGATGGTCCCAGTGTGAGCCTCTCCTATTGCCTGGCCATGGGTGCAAGAGAGCCGGCCCTGACTGTGGTCCTTCCTAGTTCCCAGAGACCAGAGACCAATGCATTGAGAAGGAGGTTGCCATGGTGGCCCTGCCCCTTGCACCTCACTCAACAATGGTGCTTCGCTTCTATGGCAGTCTGAGTTTCCTCCACAAGCATTCCAAGTTGTGGATTTCCTAGCTCCCATCCTCTTAGGCTGTATCGTTGCAGCCAACAGCAGTCCTGTTCACAGGTTTACTCTCCAAACCCCATGTTGTGGCACCCCATCCCCATCTTCACCAGAGGACACATGTCTCAGGCTGGGGCATGGAGGGCTGTGACACAGACCATCTGTGTACATCTCAGTCTGTTCTGCCTGCCACAGACTGATTGCTGTGCTCTCCTCCAATATCTCCCAAAGATTCCCTTCTGTCTCAGCTGATCTCTCTTCTGGTGAGAGGGCTTCCCCAGATGCAGGAACTTCTCCTCTCCTTCAGCTCCCCACCCAGGGGTACAGGTCCCTTCCCACTTCTCCTCTTCCTTTTCCCTTCCTCTTTCTTTTGTCCTACCCAGTTATGTGGGGGTCTTTCTTGTCCTTTATGGTGTCTGAGGTCCTCCTCTAGTGTTCAGCTGGTGCTCTGTGAGAATTGTTCCATTCATAGATGTATTCTTGATGCATTTGTGGGGAGAAATGGACTCCATGTCCTCCTACTCTTCTGCCATCTTGACTCCAGCCTGTAGTTATTCTCTTTTCTTTTTTTCATCTTTTAGTCTCTTCCCTTGTGGTTTGATGATTTTCTTTGGTGTTATGCTGTGTTCCCTTCTCTCTAGATTTTGTGTATCTATTGTAGGTTTTTGATCTGTGGTTATCATTGAGTTCATATATATTGATGTATAACTATGTCTACTGGTTTTGAACTGATAGTCATTTATGTTCACATTCTCAAGATGTACATTTTTTATTCCATCATCTGAATTTTCTTTTTTTTTTCTTTTTTTTTTTTTGTGGCACATGGGACTCTCACTGTTGTGGCCTCTCCCATTGTGGAGCACAGGCTCCGGATGCACAGGCTCAGTGGCCATGGCTCACAGACCTAGCTGCTCTGCGGCATGTGGAATCTTCCCAGACCGGGGCACAAACCCGTGTCCCCTGCATCGGCAGGCAGACTCTCAACCACTGTGCCACCAGGGAAGCCCCATTTTGTGTTTTTGATATCTTATTTTACACCTGCATCCATATCCCTTAATAGTTTTTGTATTTATATTTGATTTTACAACTTTTGTATTTTAACCTTTGTACTAGCTTATTTAAAGTGTTGATCCACTGCCTTTACTACATATTTGTCTTTTCCTGTGGGATTTTTCCTTTTTTATGCTTTCTAAATTCTTCCTGTGGCCTTTTCTTTTTCACTTAAATAAGACCCTATCACATTCCTTGTAATGTTAGTTTAGTGGTGATGAATTCTTTCAGTTTTGGCTAAAAATCTCTTTCTCTCTCTTTCAATTCTGAATGATAACATTGCTGGGTAGAATATCGTAGATTGTAGGGTTTTTCTTTTCATTACTTTAAATATATCACGCCACTCCTTTTTGGTTTGCATGGTTTATGTTGAAATGTTAGCTGATAGCCTCAAATGCGTTTCCTTGTATGTGACTCTTTGTTTCTCTCTTGCTGCCTTTACAATGTGCTTTTTATTTAACATTTGCCATTTTAATTATCCTATGTCTTGGTGAGGGTCTATTTGGTTTTGCTTATTTGGGACTCTCTGTGATTCCTGTACCTTGATATTTGTTTCCTTCTTCAGGTTAGGGAAATTTTCATCAATAATTTAATCAAATATATTTTGTACCTCTTTCTGAAATCCTTATAATGCCAATGCTAATATATTTGATGTTGTCCCTGAAGTTCCTTAAAATAACTTCATTTATTTATTTATTTTTGCTGTTCTGATTGTGTAACTTCCACTATTTTAGCTTTTAGGTGTCTTATGTGCTCTGCTGTGTCACCTAATCTGCTGTTAATTCCCTTTGGTGTATTTTTCATTTTAGTCATTGTGTTCTTTAGTTCTGACTGATTCTTTTTTTAGATTTTCTAATTATTTGTTAAGTTTCTCACTCAATCCATCTATATGAGTTCAGTTAGCATTTTTATTACTATTGCTTTGAACTATTTGTCAGATAAATTACTTATCTCTATTTTTTTCTTGGAGTTTAGTTTTATCCTTTGGTTTGAAACACATTCTCTGTTTTCTCATTTATTTAATTTTCTCTGTTTGTTTCTGTCAAATTAGGTGAAACATTTACCTATCCCTCTCTTGAAGGTGTGTCCTTGTGTGGGAGTATTTGTATACATTCTGATGTGCCCAGTGTCTTTGGTGGGAGAGTTGGATTCAAAGTGGGAATGGGCTACAACTTTCCCTGGGGTGCACTGGAAACTGATGCCTTGTTGGGATGTAGGTCTGGATTTGGAGTGGCTAGAGCTAGAGCCACATGTGAGCTGGGGTTTCTCCTAGGCAAAGTGGTAGTTGATGCCTTATTGAGAGTGGGTCCAGGGCCTTAGGGGCTAGAGCAAGAGCCCTGATGGAGTTGGGCTTCCTCCTGATGTAATGGCAGTCTCTGCCATGGTTGGGGTTGTGGCTTGGTCCAAAGGCTTGGTGATAAACTTCTAAGCTGGTTTTCCATTTTCTTTGGTGTGCATGCCTTGATTAGATGCAGTATTGATGACAGAGAGGTTGGAGCTGCACTCCTGAGCTGGTTCTTCTCCTTCCCTGGAGCACAAGTGCACTGACAATGGTCATCTTCACCTTGGCTATAGGTAGGGTCCATGCTGGCTCTGCTCCTTTCAAGAGTTCACACGCTCATTAGCAATGGTGGGCTTCTCCTTAGTTGGGAGCAGTGCCAGAACAGGAAGTGCTGGAGCAGGAACCTGGTGTGAGCTAGAAGGTGTACTAAGTCAGTCCTAGCAGGCCAGCCAGAACACCCAGCAGTTTTCAATCAGTTGCCTCCATTCTGAGGCTGAGAGCAAGTGTCTGCATACTTTCTTCAAGAGTGGAGTCTTGGTTTCGTACAGCCTTCCAACAAGCCCCACTGGGTTTCAAACCAGATAAGGGGGCTCATCCTCTCAATGTTGGAACCCAGGTCTAGGATGCCTAATATGTGGCTTGAACACCTCACTTACCAAGGAGGCTCTCTGTACCTGTGATATCCCTCTCATCTTCTGAATCACTCTCTAGTAGTGTGAGTCATGATTGGCTTGCTTCTCTTCCCTTCCTACCAGATTATGTGTGTTTCTTTCTTTACAGCCTTGATTGTAGAAGAGCCATTCTGCTGGTGTTCAGATAACTCTCAGTGAGAGTTTCTCTATATGTATTTGTAGTTTTAATGTATTTGTAGGGGGATGTGCACTCAGAGTCTTCCTACTTCACCATCTTGATCCTGCCTCTAGCAATGTGTTTTAAAGTGACTCAGGAATTCCACCTTTAGGACTTATCTTAAAGAAATAATCAGTGTTTTGAACAAATATTTATATATAATGATGATCATTGCCACATTATTTGTAAGTATATAATATATGGAAATACCCTAAATGATTTAAATTAGGGGATTTTTAAATGAATAATGCACAATTGTGATAGAATACCATGTGGTCATTTTATATCATATTTTAAAATATTATGATATTGGAAATTCTCATGACAAGCCATCAAGATCAAGCCCTACATATACAAAATGATCCCAGTTCCTACACTCTGGTGATTTGGACTCCAACATATCTTTTTTTGGGGGGGAGATGTAATTCAACCCATAACAGTGCCATAGTCAAAAAACAAACATTTTAGAAACGTATCAGGGATTAAACTTTGGCTCAACCTCGGACCCTACATAAGTCACTTATCTTCTCTGAACCTCATTTCCATACGTGTAAAATGGAGACAGGAATATTTACCTAATCCTGTTCTGTAAAGATCAATGCTAGTTAATGTATAAAGCATGGCTCATAGTTGGGGGTTAAAAGTGATATTAATATTAGTGAAAGATTCCTTTGTCAGATAAGTAGTAGGCAAGGTTATGTTTAGTAGAATTAGTGCCGTCCAGTTTTAAATGACACACACAATTTCTAAATCATTTTATACGTTGAATCTAATACTTACTGACATGATTTTTGTTCTGATACTCCTACAATATTATATTGCAGAATGGAAGTTATCACATTACAGATGAAAATAGTGCCACTTATGTTTTGATATCACAGACTTACTAATTTGAAAAAAATCAGGAACTCCAAAGAGTACTCCAAATAATATAATGTCTGCTTGGATACAAATTTGTAAATTAATCTGTGATTTAGCAGGAATTAATGTAAGATTTGTTTTCAGATATCTTCCTTGGCTCAACCTTTGACAAGTGTCAAGAACATAAATGCTTTTTTTTCTCTATTTCAAATATCATGTATATGTTATGCATAAAATTGACTCAAAATTTGTTTCATCCAGAAAATAACATATGATTAAGTTTATTGCTAACAATGGCCATTAGCATGGTGTGTGTGGGTGAGGGTAGGGACTGCCATTGCAAATGTGAAAGAAATGAAGATCTGAAGAACTGTGCTTGATGGCAAACCACATGCAGCCTGTGCCTGGAGCACAAAAGCTGCTGTCAGCTCTTCAAAATCTCAACTTGCTACATTTTTCACAAACTTGAAGTGCAGATGTATCAGGCAAAATTTGGCCTACAGTGTTTACAGTAGAGTAAATCTGCTAATCCAACCTAATATCCAAAATGCTATTGCTAGATCTAGAGGGTCATACATTTGCACCACTCTTTCATCATTTGGGCCCCAGATGGCCTTAAATGGACATAAGGCATAATGAGATCTAGAAAGACATTATTATACTCTTATGTCAAAATTCACAGCCCAAACTTCTTTTTTTTTTTTTCTTTTCCTGGTTGGAAGGGGTGATTTCCTTGAAATGCTAATATTCACTGTTGATTGACTCTGCAGACTGCTTTCAAAGTTCACGGTATTTATTTTAGATATGAATAGTATTTTTGATAGCCAAAAGTCTGCAACAAAGATACCCATTCATATGGCAATTCACCTCAATTATTACAGTAAGATAATGTCTACTTTTCCCTCATTTTATATTTAAAAATATATTTAACAATGGAAAGACAATAAAAGCTATATCATGATGGCCACTGAGTGTTGTCAATGCATCTTTAAACTACCAGTTTTATAAACAGCTCTTTTGAAACCAGAAAGTTGTAAGAAATCAAAAAATAGAATAAAGTTTGAAATGTGTGCTTGGTTAATACCCCTTCCACCATCTGTAGCTGGAGAATACAGGTGGCTGAACACAGAGTTCCTGCCAATTTCTAAAGTTACACTTTTATCCACTAAACAAGCATCCAGATCCGGGTTACCAAAGAGGGCACTCAACAGGAGCCCCTATGCGTGCATATTAAATGTCACTTTTGCCTCTGCTTGGGCCATCCACTTTAAGAAAGGCTTGATCTCAGTCTGTTGCGCCTTTTCCTGTACTCCCTGGTTTTGAGTAATGAACTTTCCCCAGAGACGTTTCTCAGAAAGTATCTTCATGTAAAACAGTTGATGCACATGCTACTATTTTAAAAACCACATGTTAAGCACATTTTGCTTTTGTGAAATGGAATATGGTTTAAGTCTGTTTCAATCAAAAAGAGAGGTTGGCTTGAAGGATTCATGTCAAAGTGCAAAAGGTTTTATACACAATGAAGTTTTCCTTTTTCTTCCTATTTTTCATCTTATTACTAAGGAGAGAAAATAATAAAACTTAGTCTTTGCCACAACAGCATTTTTTTTTTTACTTATTGATGAATTTACAAGGCAGCTTGTTATAAAAACACCATCCTTTTCATTTATTTGAATTCAGCTGATTTATTGTAAGAGTCACATCAAGAAAATCAGCTCTTGCCTCTACTATGAAATAATATGTATTCACAGTAAAAAGTCTCACTGTCTGAATTTAACGGGTTATATTAAAGGGCCGTTCTTGGAGTAACTGGGCTATTGTATCAGCAAGGTACCCAGGGAGTACTTTCAAAAATACTTCTCCTAAATCAATATTCTAATCATTGAAATGTGCATATGAATATGGAAAAACAATAACCTAGACAATAAATGATAAAATTAAGATTTAATAGTTTATTTCCAAATACTATTGTTAAATCATAGGTAATAACAACTTAAAAAACCTTGTCTCTTACACTGTTTTGTAATGTTTATATTAGTCGATACCAGTTTAAGGGTAAAAAATGTTGAAAATTGGCTTCTTAAGGAAAAGAGATAATTCTGACTCTTTAGATACAAGAATCCCAATAGTTTCCATTCATAAAATATTTTTTGAACTTTTTGTTTCATTTTTTTTAAAGATTTAACTACTCATAATTAAAAATACATGAAAGTAGTTTGTCTCCATAGCCTGTCTTTAATGAAATCAACAAAGATTTATTGAGTGTTCACCCTATTTAAGGCATAACAGTGAAATCTGTGAGGGATACAAAAGTACCAGATGTATCTTCATTCTCATGGAGTTTACTTTACAATTTAGTTAGGAAGACAAGACAAACATAATAAACAGTTACAAATAAATAGAAAACATAATATATCCTTGTTCAATGACCCAAGTGTTTATGAGCTCTAGTAGCAATATTGTGGCTTACTAATTATTAATCTATCAAGTATTTATTGAGTACTATTTTTTAAAAATAAATTTATTTATTTATTTTTGGCTGTGTTGGGTCTTCGTTGCTGCCTGCAGGCTTTCTCTAGTTGTGGCTAGCAGGGGCTACTCTTCTTTGCGGTGCACAGGCTTTTCATTGTGGTGGCTTCTTTTGTTGTGGAGCACAGACTCTAGGCTCACGGGCTCAGTAGTTGTGGTGTGTGGGCTTTTCTGCTCCACGAGCGGCATGTGGGATCTTCCCAGACCAGGGCTCCAACCCGTGTCCCCTGTATTAGCAGGCGGATTCTTAACCACTGTGCCACCAGGGAAGCACTGTTGAATACTTTTTTATCTCCCAGACACTGTGCCAAGAACTTGGGGAAACTTAATCCTTGTTCTGCCTCTTTCATGGGCTACATGTGAAGAACCAATGAGAAAATAGGCTTATTTAGTTACACAAATACATATAGATGTAATGAACAATTGCCAAAGCAGTGAAGGGGCAGATTTAAGCCAGGTTTATATTTTACTGTCCAAAACTGACTTACAAGTGAAAATAATTTTTCATATATCTTTTAGAAATTGTTACTGTAATCCACCAATTGTGATATATTGTTGCTATTTTTTTGGTATGTTTTTTTCTATTTCTATCTTAGTTCGATATGCTATAAAAAATACCATAGACTGGGAGGCTTAAACAATAAACATTTATTTCTCACAGTTCTGGGGGCTGGGAAGTTCAAAATCAAGGTGCCAGCAGATTCAGTTTTTGGTGAGAACCCTCTCCCTTCCTTGTAGATGTCTCTCTTCACATTATGACCTCAAATGGCAGAGAGAGAAAAGAATAGCTCTCTTCCTCTTCTTATGGACACTAATCTCGTCATATGGGCTTTATCCTCATGATCTAATTACCTCCCAAGTGTTCTAGCTCCATATATAATACCATCATATTAGAGCTTCAATATATAAATTTGGCTGGGAGGGGACACAAACATTCAGTCCGTAGCAATGAGTGATATCTTGTGATATTTGTTAGCCCTCTGATTGCCAGAATTGATTGAACCAGTCTAGTTGTTGAGATGGGTGTCCCCTTCCTTTTGTTTATACCAAAAATGTATCTTGGTGATTTGACTTTACTTCTTTGTAAAGTAAAATATTGTATGATACTTTCCAGACCTTCTGCACTCTTTCCTGTTGCCTCGCGAATCCTTTTTCATCTCTCTGTGTGAAAGAGCTTGCAGGAACCTTTGCTATTACTATAGCAGTAGTTAAAATTGTCTTATTTTCATCTGAGTTAGTTCCCAAACAGATAAGTACAAAAGAAGAATTATGCCCACCTAGACTGAAAGTAGGACAGGTTGACAAGGGGAAAACTTTCAGATTCAATCTTTATAATTTAAGATTACACTGGGATCCCAAAGCACTGTATGACAACTTTTCTCATGTTCTTAGGAGTACAATTCCTGCTTATCACAATAAAGCCATGTAATAAGGGGGAAACAATTTGCAAATAATATTACGCATATCATCAATAAACTTTCATAAAAACACACATCTACAATTTTGAAATAGACTCTGAACCCTTAATAAAAGTACTCAGGGTACACTAGTTATGTGCATCAAATATCTTGTTTTCCTAAACCATCAACCCCTTCTGCCATATGATGAGGTTTGGGGTCTGGAGAGTTTGAGTACTAAATATCAACAGGCCACTAAGTGGTAAGTTACAATATATTCAGAGCAATTGTTTAGTTTGACCTTTTTTGAGGGGAGGGAGATGGACATGTCACCTACATCTTTAAGATTCTCATAAAGTACATGGAATTTTCTCCAGAAAAATATAAATGCAGACATATGCACAAAATTTAGGATAACATTGAGGACATTAATGGATCCATTAAAGTCTCTTGCTAAACCTAGAAATTAATAATTGGTTCTTTGAGTCAGTTCCTCTACACACCACTGTGGTTTCCAGATAGTTGAATCAGGAGGCATAAATAAGCAGAATTTTCAGAGAAGTTTTTGCACAGGCGACAAAACAAAATCTTCTTAATAGAAGCAAAAAAACAAAACAAAACAAAAAAACCCTCACTTTGTATAGACTAAGAGTTGACCTAATGTTGTGGTATGGTTTCTCAGGCTTTTATTGTCATTCTTAGGTTAATCATTTCAATTTAAATTAAAAAATTGACATTTTAACACAGAGCTTATTTGCCCTTGTGTAACCAGTTATATTATTCAAACATCATAAAATGTTAGTTTTTACAAGTACTTTGTCTGCTTTTGTTTTCAGAACCATTTATTTACCTCTCTTCATAATTAGTTGAAGGGGAAAATATATTCTCTTATCAAGACCCATAATTTTGAAAGCATTTACAAAAGATCACTTATATGTGGAATCCTAAAAAACACAGCAAACTAGGGGGAAAAAAAACAAGAAAGACACAGACTTGCAATATAGAGAACTAACTAGTGATTACCAGTGGGAAGAGGGAAAGGAGGGAGTGGCAATATAGGAGTAGGGGATAAAAAGGGTTATTATGTGATTACATGAATTCATATATAAAAGTTTTGAAAATTGTAACTCACTATAGAATTTTTAAAAATAATGTTATCTAAATATTGAAAAAATTCTAATGCCCCCAAGGATAACCATCTAGAAATCACTGATAGATACAAAGAAGGGTTTCACTAAAATACCAAATAGCCACAGCTGAGAAACTAAGGAAGTGGTTAGGATTAAGTAGATATTTGTCCCCACCCCCATAGAAACTTTTCAGAATAAATATTAAATGTTCCATGAAGAATAAAGAACTTCTAGCAGTGTCTTATATAGTTTGTTCCAAAGATAGAAAAGCTATTTTCTGTTTGGGTTATAGATCAAAATGCAACTTGTTAGGCATCAGTATTCAAGCAGAGATGGGATGAAATAGATGTAGCAGTTCCTGTTGAATGAGTTGGCAAGTGTGCATGCTGTGCTCCTGGGAAGGGATAAAAAATGGAGGCAAAGTGTAGAAATGGAGAGTAATATAATTAACTGAACTTTCTCCAAAACTGTGCAAGAAGGCAATGGGCTTTTATTGACCCTATTCATAACGTCTATATAGAATCTTCTGGTATGTTTGTTTTAATCAATTAGCCTATCTTACCACATATACCTACCTGTATTTCATCAAATAGCTTAAGTACCTTCGTCTTAGATGTAACCATGTAATGTAATTGAGAGTGACATATCAATAGGTTGTTTTTCATCAGGTTGAGTTTACTATCAGACATGACCTTAGAAGAATACTTAGGACCCTTCAGCTTCCTGTAACCTTCAGATTTATTTGTCTTGATGTCTTTAAGAAAAATGTTAAATACTACAGAATTGAGTAAAGAACCTGATGACTCAACTTTGAAATTCCCTTTAAGTCACAATTTAAATGTTGTCATCTCCCAAATGTTGTATGTATAACTGTTTATATGTATAACCACATTAATATACCTATCTACTAACAGAGCCTGATAACTTTATCCATGTGCTATCTCATCTGTCCTTTTGAAGTATCGAATTGGGTTCCCTTCTAAGATAATTGTTATCATTCCAACACTCTGTAATCTAAGTTGGGTTTTATTTTCTGTTTTCAAAAATTCATTCCTTTATTTCTTATTTTAATTAAATTTAATTAATTTATTTATTTATTTTACAGCAGGTTCTTATTATCAATTTTATACATATTAGTGTATATATGTCAATCCCAATCTCCCAATCCTTTATTTCTAATACAATCACACATTACCCTGTTCATATATATTCTTTACTCAATTCAAAAATGATTTCCATATCACCACACTTATGCCCTCTGTACAATTCTTTAATTCTACAAGACTGTCTAATCCCATTTACTCTACCTTCTTTTAACTGCAACTACCCTCTTGGTTATTATTATTTATTGTTATTATTATTCTATTATTAAAATGTAACATGAAATTTACCTTCTTAATTATTTAAGAGTACAGGAAAGTGTTAAGAATTTTCATATTGCTTTACAGCAGATCTCTAGAACACTTTCATCTTGCATGAATGAAATGCTATATTTATTGAACAGCAATCCCTATTTCCCCCTCCTCTGGGCCACTAACAACCACAAATCTACTTCCTGTTTCAATGAGTTTCACTACTTTAGGTACTTCATATATCTGGAATCATTTCGTTTTTGTTCTTCTGTGACTGGGTTATATAACATAGCATAAGGTCCTCAAGGTTCATCCTTCTTGTGGACTATGGCAGAATTTCAATCATTTTTAAAGGTTGAATACTATTCTATTTTCTGTTGATTTATTTGTCTATGGTCATTTAAGTTCTTTCCAACCTTTGGATATTGTGAATAATGCTGCAGTAAACATGGCAATGTAAATATTTCTTCAAGACTCTTTTCAATACTTTCATATAAGTAGCCAGAAGTGGGATAGTTGGATCCTATGTTTTTTTCTAATTTTTAAAGAATATCTGTACTTTCTTCCTTAATTGACCGCACCATTTCTCATTACAAAAAATAGAGCACAAGGGTTCAAAATTGTCCACATACTCACCAGCAACTGTTTTCTTTTTATTTCTTTCTTTTAATTAAGGACAATCTTAACATGAGTTAGGTGATAGTTTATTGTAGCTTTGATCTGAATTTTGGTGATGTTGACCACCTTTCCATATACCTGTTGGCTATTTGTATGTCTTTGGATAAATGACCATTCAAATCCTTTGCCAATTTTTAAAATAGACTATCTATCTATCATCTATCTATTATCTATGTATTTTTATGTACTTATTGCTACTAAATTATAGCAGTTTCTTACAGATTTAGATATTAGCCTCTCATGAGATATATGATTACCAAATATATTCTTCCATTATGTCAGTTGCCAATTTACTCAGATGATTTAAAGAAGCTTTATCATTTTTTGTAGTCTCACTTATCAATTTTTTGCTTTTAGTATCTTGCTTTTGGTGTGATATCCAATAAATCATTGTTAAGACCAATGTTATGAAGATTTCCCCCTGTGTTTTATTCTAGAGGTTTTAGAGTTTCAGGTGGTATATTTTAGTCTTTAATCCATATTGTGAAGACTGTTGTGTATGGCATAAGATAAGTGTCTAATTTCTTTCTTTTGTATGTGAATATACAGTTTCTCAACATGAGTTGTTAAGCAGATATCCTCTTCCCATTATGCAATCTTATACCTTTGTCCAAGATCATTTGGCTGTACATGCATGGGTTTGTTCTCAGGTTCTCTATTCTGTTAAGTTGGTCTATATGTCTCTCTTTATGCCTGTACTATACTGATTTAATTACTGTACATTTGCAAGATTTGAGGTCAGGAAATATGAGGTCTCCAGCATTGTTCTTCTTTCTCATGAATGTTTTCAATATTTGGGGTTCTTTATGCTGACATTAATTTCAGGATTTTTTTTTCTTAAAAATGTCATTGGAATATTGATAGGGATTACATTGAATCTGTGGATCACTTTGGGTAGTGTAAACATTTTAGCAATTTAAGTTTTCCAAACCATGAACATGAAATATATTTTCATATATTTGTGTCTTCTATAATTTCTTTCAGCAATGTTTTTTATATTTTTGATGTACGAGCCTTTTATTTCTTGGCTGTTTATTTTGAAGTATTTTATTCTTTTTATTGATTTTTTATTTTTGCTGCCTTGGATCTTCATTGCTGCGTGCAGGCTTTCTCTAGTTGCGGCAAGCAGGGGCTACTTTTCGTTGTGGTGCACGGGCTTCTCATTGCGGTGTCTTCTCTTGTTGTGGAGCACGGGATTTGGCGTGGGCTTCAGTAGTTGTGGCACGCAGGCTCAGTAGTTGTGGCTTGCAGGCTCAGTAGTTGTGGTGCATGGGCTTAGTTGATCTGTGGCATGTGGGATATTCACGGATGAGGGCTCAAACCTGTGTCCCTTACATTGGCAGGCGGATTCATAACAACTGCGCCACTAGGGAAACCCTCAAATGTTTTCAGTCTGTGATGAAACAAAGAGTCAGAAGTGGGGAAAGGGCTGTTATCTGCTATGCTGCCCTGTAGCTACAGATGGCTCCTGGTGGTAGCAATGACCACAGTAGAGAGACTTCCATGGAGGCAGGTGGTATAGGGTAGCTGGACGGCATAGGCCTTTCAGGTTGTCAGTACCGGCTTCAGGTCTAGGTCTGCTACTTTCTTTCTTTCTTTCTTTCTTTTTTTTTATCTTTATTGGAGTATAATTATTTTATAATGGTGTGTTACTTTCCGCTTTATAAGAAAGTGAATCAGTTATACATATACATATGTTCCCATATCTCTTCCCTCTTGTGTCTCCCTCCCTCCCCCCCCTCCCTATCCCACCCCTCCAGGCGGTCACAAAGCACCGAGCTGATCTCCCTGTGCTATGCAGCTGCTTCCCACTAGCTATCTACCTTATGATTGGTAGTGTATATATGTCCATGCCTCTCTCTTGCTTTGTCACAGCTTACCCTACCCCCTCCCCATATCCTCAAGTCCATTCTCTAGTAGGTCTGTGTCTTTATTCCTGTCATACCCCTAAGTTATTCATGATATTTTTTTCTTAAATTCCATATATATGTGTTAGCATATGGTATTTGTCTTTCTCTTTCTGACTTACTTCACTCTGTATTACAGACTCTAGGTCCAACCACCTCATTACAAATAGCTCAATTTCGTTTCTTTTTATGGCTGACTAATATTCCATTGTATATATGTGCCACATCTTCTTTATCCATTTATCCGATGATGAACACTTAGGTTGTTTCCATCTCTGGGCTATTGTAAATAGAGCTGCAATGAACATTTTGGTACATGACTCTTTTTGAATTATGGTTTTCTCAGGGTATATGCCCAGTAGTAGGATTGCAGGGTAGTATGATAGTTCTAGTTTTAGTTTTTTAAGGAACCTCCATACTGTTCTCCATAGTGGCTGTACCAATTCACATTCCCAATAGCACTGCAAGAGTTTTCCCTTTTCTCCACACCCTCTCTAGCATTTATTGTTTCTAGGTTTTTTGATGATGGCCACTGTGACTGGTGTGAGATGATATCTCACTGTAGTTTTCATTTCCATTTCTCTAATGATTAATGATGTTGATCATTCTTTCATGTGTTTGTTGGCAGTCTGTATATCTTCTTTGGAGAAATGTCTATTTAGATCTACTATCCATTTTGGATTGGCTTGTTTGTTTTTTTTTGTTGTTGTTATTGAGTTGTATGAGCTGCTTATAAATTTTGGAGATTAATCCTTTGTCAGTTGTTTCATTTGCAAATGTTTTCTCCCATTCTGAGGCTTGTCTTTTAGTCTTGTTTACGGTTTCCTTTGCTGTGCAAAAGCTTTGAAGTTTCATAAGGTCCCATTTGTTTATTTTTCTTTTTATTTCCATTTCTCTAGGAGGTGGGTCTAAAAGGATCTTGCTGTGATTTATGTCATAGAGTGTTCTGCCTATGTTTTCCTCTAAGAGTTTGAGAGTGTCTGGCCTTATATTTGGGTCTTTAATCCATTTTGAGCTTATTTTTGTGTATGGTGTTAGGGAGTGATCTAATCTCATACTTTTACATGTACCCATCCCGTTTTCCCAGCACCACTTTTTGAAGAGTCTGTCCTTCCTCCACTGTACATTCCTGCCTCCTTTATCAAAGATAAGGTGACCATATGTGCGTGGGTTTATCTCTGGGTTTTCTATCATCTTCCATTGATCTATCTTTCTGTTTTTGTGCCAGAACCATGCTGTCTTGATTACTGTAGCTTTGTAGTAGAGTCTGAAGTCAGGGAGCCTGATTCTTCCAGCTCCGTTTTTCCTTCTCAAGATTGCTTTGCCTATTCGGGGTCTTTTGTGTTTCCATACGAATTGTGAAATTTTTTGTTCTAGTTCTGTGAAAATACCAGTAGTAATTTGATAGGGATTGCATTGAATCTGTAGATTGCTTTGGGTAGTAGAGTCATTTTCGCAATGTTGATTCTTCCAATCCAAGAACATGGTATATCTCTCCATCTATTTGTATCATCTTTAATTTATTTCATAAGTGTCTTATAATTTTCTGCAAAGAGTTCTTTTGTGTCCTTAGGTAGGTTTATTCCTAGATACTTTATTCTTTTTGTTGCAATGGTAAATGGGAGTGTTTTCTTGATTTCACTTTCAGATTTTTCATCATTAGTGTATAGGAATGCAAGAGATTTCTGTGCATTGATTTTGTATCCTGGTACTTTACCAAATTCATTGATTAGCTCTAGTAGTTTTCTGGTAGCATCTTTAGGATTCTCTATGTATAGTGTCATGTCATCTGCAAACAGTGACAGCTTTACTTCTTCTTTTCCAATTTGGATTCCTTTTATTTCCTTTTCTTCTCTGATTGCTATAGCTAAAACTTCCAAAACTATGTTGAAAAAGAGTGGTGAGAGTGGGCAACCTTCTCTTTCTCCTGATCGTAATGGAAATGCTTCCAGTTTTTCACCAGTGAGGATGATGTTGGCTGTGGGTTTGTTATATATGGCCTGTATTATGTTGAGGAAAGTTCCCTCTATGCCTACATTCTGTAGGGTTTTTATCATAAATTGGTGTTGAATTTTGCTGAACGCTTTCTCTGGATCTTTTGAGATTATCATATGGTTTTTCTGCTTCAATTTAATATGCTTTATCACATTGATTGATTTGCATATATTGAAGAATCCTTGCATTCCTGGAATAAACCCCACTTGATCATGGTGTATGATACTTTTAATGTGCTGTTGGATTCTGTTTGATAGTATTTTGTTGAGGATTTTTGCATCTATGTTCATCAGTGATATTGGCCTGTAGTTTTCTTTCTTTGTGACATCCTTGTCTGGTTTTGGTGTCAAGGTGTTGGTGGCCTCGTAGAATGAGTTTGAGAGTGTTCCTCCTTATGCTATATTTTGGAAGAGTTTGAGAAAGATAGGTGTTAGCTCTTCACTAAATGTTTCATAGAATTTGCCTGTGAAGCCATGTGGTCCTGGGTTTTTGTTTCTTGGAAGATTTTTAATCACAGTATTAATTTCAGTGCTTGTGATTGGTCTGATCATATTTTCTATTTCTTTCTGATTCAGTCTTGGCAGGTTGTGCATTTCTAAGAATTTGTCCATTTTTTCCAGGATGTCCATTTACTTGGCATAGAGTTGCTTGTAGTAATGTCTCATGATCTTTTGTATTTCTGCAGTGTCAGTTGTTACTTCTCCTATATCATTTCTAATTCCATTGATTTGAGTCTTCACCCATTTTTTCATGATGAGTCTGGCTAATGGTTTATCAATTTTGTTTATCTTCTCAAAGGACCAGCTTTTAGTTTTATTGATCTTTGCTATTGTTTCCTTCATTTCTTTTTCCTTTATTTCTGATCTGATTTTTATGATTTCTTCCCTTCTGCTAACTTTGTTTTTTTTTTTTCTTCTTTCTCTAATTGCTTTAGGTGCAAGTTTAGGTTATTTATTCGAGATGTTTCCTGTTTCTTCAGGTAGGATTGTATTGCTATAAACTTTCCTCTTAGAACTGATTTTGCCGAATCCCATAGGTTTTGGGTCGTTGTGTCTCCATTGTCATTTGTTTCTAGGTATTTTTTGATTTCCTCTTTGAATTCTTCAGTGATCACTTCATTATTAAATAGTGTATTGTTTAGCTTCCATTTGTTTGTAGATTTTTCAGATCTTTTCTTGTAATTTATATCTAGTCTCATAGCATTGTGGTCGGAAAAGATAGTTGATACAATTTCAATTTTCTTAAATTTACCAAGGCTTGATTTGTGACCCAAGATATGATCTATCCTGGAGAATGTTACATGAGCACTTGAGAAAAATGTGTATTTTGTTGTTTTTGGATGCAGTGTCCTATAAATATCAATTAAGTCCATCTTGTTTAATGTATCATTTAAAGCTTGTGTTTCCTTATTTATTTTCATTTTGGATGATCTGTCCTAGGTGAAAGTGGAGTGTGAAAGTCCCCTACTATGAATGTGTTACTGTCAATTTCCCCTTTTATGACTGTTAGTATTTGCCTTATGTATTGAGGTGCTCCTATGTTGGGTGCATAAATATTTACAATTTTTATATCTTTTGCTTGGATCAATCCCTTGATCATTATGTAGTGTCCTTCTTTGTCTCTTCTAATAGTCTTTATTTTAAAGTCTATTTTGTCTGATATGAGAATTGCTACTCCAGCTTTCTTTTCATTTGCATGGAAGATCTTTTTCCATCCCCTTACTTTCAGTCTGTATGTGTATCTAGGTCTGAAGTGGTCTTTTATAGACAGCATATATATGGGTCTTGTTTTTGTATCCATTCATCCAATCTGTGTCTTTTGGTGGGAGCATTTAGTCCATTTACATTTAAGGTAATTATCGATATGTATGTTCCTATTCCCATTTTCTTAATTGTTTTGGGTTCATAATTGTAGGTCTTTTCCTTCTCTTGTGTTTCTTGCCTAGAAAAGTTCCTTTCGCATTTGTTGTAAAGCTGGTTTGGTCGTGCTGAAATCTCTCAGCTTTTGCTTGTCTTTAAAAGTTTTAATTTCTCCATCAAATCCAAATGAGATCTTTTCTGTGTAGAGTAATCTTGGTTGCAGGTTTTTCTCCTTCATCCCTTTAAATATGTCCTGCCAGTCCCTTCTGGTTTTCAGAGTTTCTGCTGAAAGTTCAGCTGTTAACCTTATGGTGATTCCCTTGTGTGTTATTTGTTTTTTCTCTTACTACTTTTAATATGGTTTCTTTGTATTTAATTTTTGACACTTTGATTAATATGTGTCTTGGCGTATTTCTCCTGGATTTATCCTGTATGGGACTCTCTGTGCTTCCTGGACTTGATTAACTCTTTCTTTTCCCATATCATGGATGTTTTCAAATGTAATATTTTCAAATATTTTCTCATTCCTTTCTTTTCCTCTTCTTCTTGAACCCCTATAGTTTGAATGTTGGTGCTTTTAATGTTGTTCGAGACTATCTCAGTTCTTTTCATTCTTTTTTCTTTATTCTGCTCTGTAGTAGTTTTTTTCACTATTTTATCTTCCAGGTCAATTATCCGTTCTTCTACCTCAGTTATTCTGCTATTGATCCAATCTAGAGTATTTTTCATTTCATTTATTGTGTTATTCATCGTTGTTTGTTTCATCTTTAGTTCTTCTAGTTCCTTGTTAAATGTTTCTTGCATTGTGTCTATTCTATTTCCAAGATTTTGGATCATCTTTACTATCATTATTCTGAATTCTTTTTCAGGTAGACTGCCTATTTCCTCTTCATTTGTTAGGTCTTGGGGTTTTTTACCTTGCTCCTTCATCTGCTGTGTGTTTTTCAGTCTTCTCATTTTGCTTATCTTACTGTGTTTGGGTTCTTCTTTTTGCAGGCTACAGGTTTGTAGTTCCCGTTGTTTTTGGTGTCTGTCCCCAGTGGCTAATGTTGGTTCAATGGGTTGTGTAGGCTTCCCGGTGAAGGGGCTAGTGCCTGTGTTCTGGTGGATGAGGCTAGATATTGTCTTACTGGTGGGGATGTCCACGTGTGGTGGTGTGTTTTGTGGTGTCTGTGAACTTATTATGATTTTAGGCAGCCTCTCTGCTAATGGGTGGTGTTGTGTTCCTGTCTTGCTAGATGTTTGGCTTAGGGTGCCCATCACTGTAGCTTGCTGGTCATTGAGTGAAGCTGGGTGCTGTTGTTGAGATGGAGATCTCTGGGAGATTTTCGCTGTTTGATACTATGTGGAGCTGGGAGGTCTCTTGTGGACCAGAGTCCTGAGGTTGGCTCTCCCACATCATAGGCTCAGCACTGACTCCTGGCTGTAGCACCAAGAGCCTTTCATCCACATGGCTCAGAATAAAAGGGAGGAAATGTAGAAAGAAAGAATTAGTAGAAGTAGAAAGAAAGAAAGATAGAAAGGAGGGAGGGAGGGAGGGAGGGAATGAAGGGAGGTAAGAGGGAAGGAAAGGAAAAAGAAAGAATGAAGATAAAGTAAAATAAAATAAAATGAAATATAATAAACTTATTAAAATCAAAATTAATTATTAAGAAAAAAAATTTTAAAACAAACAAACAAAAAAGAACAGATGGATAGAACCCTAGGACAAATGGTGGAAGCAAAATTATACAGACAAACTCTCTCACAGAAACATACACATACACACTCACAAAAAGAGGAAATGCAGAAAAAATAAAAAATCTTGCTCTCAAAGTCCACCTCCTTAATTTGGGGTGATTCTTTGCCTACTCATGTATTCCACAGATGCAGGGTGCATCAAGTTGATTGTTGAGGTTTAATCTGCTGCTTTTGAGGCTGCTTGGAGAGATTTCCCTTTCTCTTCTTTGTTCTCACAGCTCCCAGGGGCTCAGCTTTGGATTTGGCCCCGCCTCTGTTTGTAGATTGCTGGAGGGCGTCTGTTCTTCACTCAAACAGGACAGGGTTAAAGGAGCTGCTGATTCGGGGACTCTGCCTCACTCAGGCCTGTGGGGGGGGGGCGCAAGGGAAGGGCACAGAGTGCTGTGTGGGCTTGCGGCGGCAGAGGCCTGCATGACGTTGCACCAGCCTGAGGCATGCCCTGCGTTCTCGCAGGGAAGTTGTCCCTGGATCCCGGGACCCTGGCAGTGGCGGGCTGCACAGGCTCCCTGGAAGGGGGGTGTGTATAGTGACCTGTGCTCACACACAGACTTCTTGGTGATGGCAGCAGCAGCCTTAGCATCTCATACATGTCTCTGTGGTCCGCACTTCTAGCCGCGGCTTGCGCCTGTCTCTGGAGCTCCTTAAGCAGTGCTCTTAATCCCCTCTCCTCGCACACCAGGAAACAAAGTGGGAAGAAAAAGTCTCTTGCCTCTTCATCAGGTCCCGACTTTTCCCCGGACTCCCTCCCGGCTAGCCGTGGTGCACTAACCCCCTGCAGGCTGTGTTCACGCCACCAACCCCAGTCCTCCCTCTGCTCTCCAACCAAAGCCCGTGCCTCAGCTCCCATCCCCGCCTGCCCCGGCGGGTGAGCAGACAAGCCTCTCGGGCTGGCGAGTGCCAGTCAGCACCGATCCTCTTTGTGGGAATCTCTCTGCTTTTCCCTCCACACCCCTGTTACTGTGCTCTCCTCCACGGCTCCGAAGTTTTCCCCTTCTGCCACCTGTAGTCTCTGCCCGCAAAGGGGCTTCCTAGTGTGTGGAAACATTTCCTCCTTCACAGCTCCCTCCTACTGTTGCACGTCCCGTCCCTATTCTTTTGTCTCTGTTTATTCTTTTTTCTTTTGCCCTACCCAGGTATGTGGGGAGTTTCTTGCCTTTTGGGAGGTCTTAGGTCTTCTGCCAGCGTTCAGTAGGTGTTCTGTAGGAGTTGTTCCACGTGTTGATGTATTTCTGGTGTATCTGTGGGGAGGAAGGTGATCTCCACGTCTTACCCTTCTGCCATCTTCCCCTCGTCCCCTGCCATATTTTATTCTTTTTGGTACTATGTTAAGTGTAATTGTTTTCTTAATTTTCTTTTCAGATGGTTCATTGTTAGTGTATAGAAATGCAACCAATTTTTGTATGCAGATTTTGAAGCCTGCAAATTCATTGTATTTGTTTATTACTTCAAACTGTCATTTTGTGTACTCATTATGGTTTTCTACATATAATATTTACTACCTGCAATCAGACATAATTTAACATGTTCTTTTATAATTTAGATGGATTTTATTTCTTTTCTGTGGCCTAATTCTTCCTACTAAGACTTCTAGTACTATGATAAATTGAAGTGACACAAATAGGCGTCCTGTCTTCTTCCCAATCTTAAAAGAAAGGCTATAAGTTTTCTACAGCTGAGTATATTTTAGTTGTGTATTTTCATATTTGGTTATTATTGTGTTGAATACAAGTCTTATTCCTAGAATGTTGAATGTTTTTACTGTTAAAGTGTGTTGAATTTTGTCAGATGAAATTTTCTGCATCTGTTGAGATGATCATATCATCTTTTTTCTTTGTTTTGTTTTGTGGTGTAACTCGTTGATTGATTTGTTGTTGAACCATCCTTGCATCACTGGAATAAATCCCACTTGAGCATGGTGTGTGATCTTTTTAATGTGTTATTGAATTTGTTTTATTAATATTTTTTTTGTGAATTTTTAAATTTATGTTCATCAGGAATATTGGCCTGTGATTTTGTTTTTTTGTGGCGTCTTTTTCTGGTTTTGGTATGAGGGTAATACTGGCCTTGTAAAATGTGTTTGGAAGAGTTTTTCCCCCTCAGTTTTTGGAATAGTTTGATAGGGATAAATGTTTAAATGTTTGGTAGCATTACATTGTGAAGCTGTCTGGTCCTGGACTTTAGTTTTTTGGGAGTTTGCAAATTACTGATTCAATTTCATTACTAGTAATTGGTCTATTCAGTCTTTCTGTTTTTTCATGATTCAGTCTTAAAAGATTGTGTGTTTCTAGAAATTTATCCATTTCTTCTAGGGTGTCCAATGTGTTGGAGTATAATTGTTCTTAATAATCTCTTTTGATGCTTTGTATTTCTGAGGTATCTGTAGTAATATCTCCTCTTTCATTTCTGATTTTATTTATTACATCATTCTCTCCTTATTTTCTTAATGACTCTGGCAAAAGTTTTATTAATTTTGTTTATGTTTTTAAAGAACCACCTCTTGGTTTGGTTGATATATACTCTTGCTCTTTTGTCTTCATTTATTTCCTCTATGGTCTTTATTATTTCCTTCCTTCTACTAACTTTGTATTCTGTTTGTTCTTCTTTATATAATTCCTTTAAGTGTAAAGTTAGATTGTTACTGTAAAATTTTCTTGTTT